>NW_027183568.1:0-227633 GCF_041296385.1 Aphelocoma coerulescens | reverse complement strand
CCATGTGCGTTCCACAGCTATGGGTACACAGACGTGATGGAAAGCCTGGTACAGCCAGAGCCTTCTGTCCTGCAGAAGGGAGCGCGGCGGGTGGGGGCGGTTGGTGGGCAGCGAGTCCCGGACAGCGGGCGAGATCCGGCTCCACAGGTGCCAGGCCCCGCTAAGGCTTAATGCCGGCTCCTCTGCAACAGCAAAGACCTTCAGCCGTGTCACTGCCCAGAGGGGCGGTGCTGGCCCGGCCGCACAGCTCGTTTTCCCCACAGGTTGCAGGAGATGAGAACACAACGCTTGCAAACACCGACTGTGAGCCACAGCTCTGGGTGCTCAGCGTTAAGCTCAGCTCTGGGAGCGCTGCACCAAGCTTCAGGGGATGCACTGGGAGCCCGGCTGGGCTCTGCCCTGGGGCCATCCTCCAGGGACAGCTGCAAACAGGGAGCATTTGGTTGCCACAAAGAGCCAAGCCATGGCTGCAGGGAAGCTGCTCCGGCTGCGGCCTGCACTGTTGTGTGCTGTGCTCTGGGGCTGCTGCTCCCCACAGAGGGGACTGCACTGGGGTGCCAGAGGAGACAGAGAAGCTCCAGCTTAAGCCTAACTGGGCTGGGTGGCTGGGCTGGGAAGGGTGGCGAGGGTCAAGGGCATTCACAGAGCTCATCCTGCTCTGTGAAGAACGAGGAAAAGGAAGTGGGAAGCCAGCAGTGAGCAGAGCTGAGGCCTGGAGAGCAGCTCTGAATGACCCCCAAATCTCACCAGACCTCTGAGACATTGCTGTTCTTCAGCCAGTGACAACACGAGTCCCTAAACCTGGGGCTCACTCTTCCTCGTGGCCAGGGGCATCAAGGAAGGCTACAGTGCAATGGGGACTGCGGTGAGCTGGAACTCACTGGGGAAAGAGGGAGCACTTGTGGAGCAAAAGGCAGGTGGGGGAGAGAACTGCTCAGAGAAGAGCTGAGCTTCAGCTTGAGCAAGCTGAAAAATGGCATTGGGGGTCATCCCAGACTGATTTCATTTCAGAACTTATTGAACAAGTTTGTTATTGGGGGGGTGTCATATTTTCCCCCGGAGGTGCACACTCTGCAAACTTGAGCTGCACTGCCGAGCTACTCAAGCACGTCTCTGCTGCAGGTCACGGCGTTTCTTCTTTGGCTTCTCGTGGCCCGGGGCTGAGCCGCAGCAGAGCCTTGGTGGAGCCCAGAGCAGCCTCAGCATCCACAGAGCCCGGCTGCAAGGAGAGAAAGCAGAAAGCACCCGTCAGCTGAAGGCTCCCGTCCCCCTTGTCCCAGCCGCCCGCGGTGCCCAGGCCGTGCTGGCCGCGCTCAGGGCGCTGCCCAAAGCTGCCCAGCATTGCTGCCTCTGGCAGGAGAGCAGGAGGGCAGGACACGTGCCCAGCCTGCAGCCGGCCATGGCACAGCCACCTCCTCAGCAGCTGCCCAGAGCAGGATGCTGCTGCGCTTGCTGCCGTCTCCCAAAAGCCCTTATCCCAGCCATGCTGCGTGTGCTCAGGGATGTGCCTAAACTTTGCCATCAATTCTTTCCTTTGGAGGAGAGCAGGAGAGCAGGACATTGCCACCTGCTCAGCAGCTGCCAGTGCGGGATGCTCCTGAGCCCGCTGCTGTCTCCCAGCACTGCTATTCCCCCCGTGCTGCAGAGACGAGGATCCACCTGGAGAGAGCCGTCGTGGGAGCGAGAGCCGGCCCCAGGTGCTGTGCCAGCCCCTCCTGAAAGGGTGCTCCCCGCAGACCATCTGGTGCAGCACGATGCCCAGGGACCAGACGGTCGCTGCCTCGCCGTGGTACCAGCCTAACAGGGTCCATTCCGGGGGGCTGTAGGACGGTGTTCCTATGGAATAGAGGTGGAGTTCTTCAGGGGGACGCTGCCTGCTCCCAGAGCCTCGCCCCAGCATCCCTGGGCATGCGGGGGCCGCAGCAGCGGCACGCGGCGTGACCCGCTGCCCTCTTGCCAGCACCTGGGACTTGCGTACAAACTGGGGGTTGGAAAAGAAGCCGCTGGTGTCGCAAGAGGGCAGCGGAAGCCCTGGCAAGGCCCGAGCATTCCATGCAAAGGAAAAACCCACTTGGTGCTGGGGAAAAACCACGCTTTCATCCTCCCTGCCTGCACTGCCCCAGAAACCATTCTTAAGCCAAGGCAAGCACGGGCAGCAGAGCAGTCCGAGCCCTGTCTCGCCTGCACACCAAACGGGCTGGAGCACAGGTTCTGGGCCCCCCTCTCTGCTACTCCCACCCACGGGTGTTTCTGTGACGCTGGCTGCCCCAGCCCCAGCGCCAGTCCTGGGCAGAGTGGCTGGCGAAAGGCTGCCAGCAAGGCTGGAAAATAGCCCTTCAGCCAGCGCCGCTCAAAAGCAGCTCAGCTGAAGACTCCGGCTGCCATGACTGGCAGCAAAAGGGAGAATCCCCCCTGCCACAGCTGGCTTTGGGCTGTGAGATGTTGGGCCGTGAGATGTTGGGCTGTGAGATGCCGCTACCAGGAGCCTCCCCCTGCGTGGGCTCACCTGCAAAGCTGGTGTAGGCTGCGGCTTGCAGGTAGGTGCCACAGCCAAAGTCGATGAGTTTGGCCTGCCGGTTGCCAGGTCAACCAGGATGTTCTCCGGTTTGATGTCCCGGTGCAGGACCCCGCAGCTGGTGCAGTGCCGCACGGCCTCCAGCACCTGGCGGAACAGGTGCCGCGCCACCTCCTCGCACAGGAAGCCCCGTGCCCAAATGAAGTGAAGGAGGTCCTGAGACCGCTCCGGGCGCTCCAGCACCATCACCACGTTGTTGGGGAGCTCCAGCCACTCGTGGAGCTGGACGATGCCAGGGAAGCCAGCGGACACCTTGTCCAGCAGCACGATCTCCAGTGGTGCTCGGGTGCCGTCGGGCTGTGGGAGGAGCACGGTGCTGTCAGCGGAGCTGATGCCGTGCCGGGGCTCGGGAAGCCCTCAGCCAGCCGGGGACGCTCTGCGCGCTCCGCTGGCCCCACGGCCGCTCTCCCTCGAAGTGTTCTGGCGGCTTCCACCCTGCCGGGCCTCGGCTCATCCCCGCCCGTCGCGCCCCGGCTTCTCCCGCTGCCCCTCGCTCACTCACCAGCTCGCCCCAATGGCCGATGCGGTTCCGCGGCACCCGTTTGATGGCCACCTGCAAGGCAAGGGGAGCAGCGGGCTGAGCTCGCCGCCCGCCGTGCCCAGCCCCATGCTCCTTCTCCTCCTCCTTTGCCCCCCGCCTCCTGCGCCCGCCGCCGGCCCCGCCACTCACCGGGGCGCCGTCCGAGAGCCGCGTGGCCGCGAAGACGCTGCCGAAGCCGCCGCGCCCCAGCAGCGAACCCAGCCGGTAGCGCTCCTTCAGGCCCTGCTGCGCCTTCCGTGCCCGCGAGACGCGGCCGTCAGCGCTCGGCCCGGGGCCAGGAACGGTCCCCGAGCGCCGCTCAACCGCCCCGGGCCGGCCATCCCCACATGGGGGCTCTTTTGGAGGGGCCACCGGCGGCTCGGGGCCGGCGGCCGCGCTCAAGAGCGGCGGAGCTCGGAGCGGGGAAGACGCTGCGGAGGCGGCGGGAGCGGCCGCGCCGCCTGTGTCCCCGGCGGGCCCCGGGAGGAGCCGAGGCCGGGACCGGGGCCGGGGCCGGGGCCGGGGTAGGGGTCGGGCCAGCCGGAGCCAGGGGCTGGCGATGCTGCCCAGGAGCCAGGCACTGATGCCCGCCCAGCAGCGCCACAGCCAGGACGGCGAGAGCCGGGCGGAGGCGGGACCGCGGCGGGACGCCCGGGGGCGGGGAGGGGGCAGCCCCGCCCGGGGCCGGGGGCGGGCCGGGGGCATGGCCCGGCCGGGCCTGGGGAGAGGGAGGCCGCGGGAGGGGGGGTTGGGGAACGAAAGGGAGAGCGGGAGAGGGTGCGAGACACTGGGAGAGGGAGAGGAGGAGCAGGAGAAGGGACGCAGAGGGTTCGTGGACTCGCTGCTTTTGTGCTGCTGCCGCTGCTGCCGCTGCTGCCTCTGCTGCCGCTGAAGCGCTGGGAGCGTTTGTCCGCGTGTCCGTGTGTCCGGTGCCCGTGTGTCCGTTCTCCCCCGCGCGCCCCACGGCCGAGCCCCGCGCGCCCCGGGGCAGCACGGGCCGCTCCGCTCCGGGGCCGAGGCGGAGTCCCGGAGCATCTCTTCCTCCCGCAGCCACACCAAACCCGCTCGGCCATTGGGAGCAGTTTTGCACACGTTTCCCTTTGAAGGGCTCCTCTCTACCCCCATTTCCAAGGAGTCTCCCTGGGGTTTTGGCACCTGCAGCGACAGGGCAGCGATTGGGCTTCAAAGTGCAAGAAAGACATGGAGGGGCTGGAGCACGTCCAGAGATGGGAATGGAGCTGGGGAAGGCTCTGGAGGACTTCTGAGGGGCAGCTGAGGGATCTGAGGGGGCTGAGCCTGGAGGAAAGGAGGCTCAGGGGGGACCTGGCTCTCTCCAAGTCCCTGACAGGAGGGGGCAGCCAGGAGGGGTGGGGCTCTGCTGCCAAGGGAAAGCACGAGAGGAAATGGGCTCGGGGGAACTCTTGGGGTGGATGGTGGGGAAATTCTCATCCTCCGTGTCTCGACAAAGGGGGAGGGGGGCAGGGGTGGGGCACGACCTAGGGACACGGGGGTGGTGACGCTGGGCTGGGGACACGGGAAAGGGCACGGGAAGCCAAAGCCCCGCTGAGCGCTGGCGCTGGGCTGGCACGGGGTGAGCCGGCAGCAGGGCCCCGCAGCCCTGAGGGACTCGCCCTGACGGCTGGGGAGTATTGATCCCGGTCTCTAAAAAATGAGACTCAGTAAAATATCATTAAAAGGTGCCTCCTTCTCCTTCTCCTCCTCCCCCATCCTTTCTCCTGCTCCCCCTGGGCCCAGCGCCCACCCTTGGCCCCCCGTTTTCCCAGCGCGGTCGCATCCCGCGGGAGGAGCCGGGATGGAGCCGGGATGGAGCCGGGAGAGGTCGGGCTGGGGCAGGGCTGGGCTCTGGGCCCGGCCTGGGCGCCCCCCACGCGCCCCCTCCTCAAATTCCCCTGGCGGGGGGCGCTGGGAGCGAGGGGGGGCGCAGGCGGGGTCCGGGTGGGGAGCGCTGAGCGCTGCGGGTCTGCCTGGCAACTGGTGAGTCACCAGCGCCGCGCGCTCTGATTGGCTGAAGGTTGTTCAACGCCTTCTCTGATTATCTGATACTCGCGGGGGATTTTGGTTGGTCGTTGGGGGCTGTGGGGCGGCTTAGGGGGGGGGTCTCTGCGCCTTTGGGGTTCGCTGGGTGCCGATTTGGGGTTCAGGTGCCTCCCAAGGGCCCCCCGGGGGGGGGGGGGTGACACAGGGGTGACACACGGGGGTCCCCATTCTCGATCCATCCTGGGGCCGGTTCTGCCCCCTCCACTCTCGGTCCCCCCGCGGGATCCCCCAAAGTCCCTTCCCACTGTTTCCCAATAAACGGGACCGGGGCGAACTGGGAAGCCTTCCTGGAAACACTGGGAGCAGCCGGGCAGGGGCAGAGTGACAGCGGGGCTGGGGGGGACACACGACCCCCAAAATCAGCGCGGGGATGGAGCGGGGGGTCCCGGCCGGGCCCGAGGCCACGGGGAGGGGCTGCGGCCACCGGTGGCTCAGGAGCTCTGTGGGCAGAGCAAAGGGGGTGACACCGGGCTGGGGGGCCCCGGGGGACCTCAGAGCTCCGGGGGAGGGGGGACACGACCCCCGGGCCCCTCCCGTCACCTGCTTGCGCAGGTAGAAGCCGAGCCCCAGCGCCAGGAAGACAAAGCCCAACACGAAGCCCCCGATCCCCGTCAGCATCTTGGGGGGTGGAGGGGCAGCTTTGGGGGGGGGGGTGGACGGCAGAAGGATCCGGGAAAACGGCGGCGGCTGACGGGAAGGGACCGGAATGGACTGGGACAGAATGGGATGGACTGGGACAGAATGGGATGGACTAGGACAGAATGGGACAGGAGGATACACTGGCACCAGGATCAGGACTGGACAGGGCCAGATTTGGAGCACCAGGGATTATACTGGGATATATTGGGACCACACTGAGGGTTACTGGGAACATACTGAGGCCCAATGGGTGCTGCTGGGATATACTGGGAGTGATTTGCATCATACTGGGAATGACTGGGATTGTACTGGGAGTGACTGGAACCACAGTGGTGGTGAAAGGGCACAATTGGAAAGATGCAGGGGGCAATTGGGATCATCCTGGGAGCAGCTGGTCCATACTGGGGTCATAGTGGGATCATAGTGGGAGTGACAGGGTCATGTTGCAGTGACTGGCATAGTGCTGGGAGTATCTGGGAGTGACTGGGATCATACTGGGGGTGACAGGGATCAACCAGACTCATACTGGGAAGTTACCTGGAATCATCCTGGGGGTGACTGGACTCATACTGGGATCATGCTTTGAGCAACTGGGTCCATGATGGGGCAAAAGGCATCATAGAGGGACTGAATGGGAGTGGCTGGGTTCATACTGGAAGTGACTGGGGCTGTACCTTACTCCTACTGGGAGGGACTGAGAGTGAAAGGAACCATACAGGACATGACTGGGAACAACTGGGACCATGTTGGGGGCAAGTGGGATCTTCTTGGGAATGACTGGGAACATAAAAGCTTGAGTGGAGTTTTTATCCCGTGGCATTCCTGGGGAGCAGCGGCAGCTCCGTGCCCCCAGCCCGGGGGGTGGGAGCAGGGGAACCGGTGGCAGCATCTTCGGGGCACAGCCGAGGGCTGGGGGGGCTCCTCCCCCAATTCATTTTCTCTGCCCAATTCAAATCATCCCCTCCCATTCAAATCCCCTCCGTTCACATTTTCTCCCCACCATTAAAGTTTCCTTGCCCCAGTTCAACTTTTCTCCCCAATTAAGCCCTGAGGCCCCACCCCATCCCCGGCTCCTCCCAGCAGGATCCGGCCGGGACTTTCTGGAAACAGCAGCGGAAAGAGTTCAAAAATTCCTCATTACTTCCATCGATTTCCTTGGTTTCCGGGGCATTTTCCTGCGGCTGCTCCGGGCCAAGGCTGAGGGGTCCCCTCGGGCTCCAGCCCCTTTCCAGACCCTTTTTCCAGCTCCTTTCCTCAGCTGACCCAAAGCTGCGGATTTTGGGGAGCGGGAAGAGTCGCTCTGCTCGGGGGTCCCCGCAGTGCCCCAGGGAGGCCCCGAGGCCGCAGCGTGGTTCCCTCCGGCCCCTTGGAGTGTTTGGAATCTCCAACTCTCAGCAATCGCTGTCCGTGGCATTCAATTCCCCCTGCAGGGTTTTCCCCCAGACCGGCTTTCTTTCCAGAGGGTTTTGTGGTTCGCTTTGAGCTGGGGCCTGAGGGCACCGGAGCGGCCGCGGGTGCCGGGGCAGGAAGGGCTGAGGGACAGCAGTGCCCCACAAACCTCCGGGAGGGGGACAAGGGCTGGAGGGGGCAAAGAGAGAATAAACACAAGATTTTAGAAAAAGAAAAAAAATCCAGTAAAATATAGATGATATCTAAAATATAATAAAAAGAACTGAATAAAGAAAGTAACAGCAGAGCTTCTTCTCCTGGGACTTTGGGTTCCTTGTCCAAGCTCCGAGCTGGGTGTGAGCCAGAAACCAGTGCCTGGGAGAGCCATTGCTGCTTGAAGGGCTTCCTATGGCCAGAACTAAAGTGTCGAGTATCAAGGAACAGCTTGAGGTTACAGAAGCGCCAGCGCTCCCGTTGGATTCCCTCGTTTGAAGCTGAAAGCGGAGCTCCATCTGTGACTCTGCTTTGTAAGGATTGAATGTAAAACTCCAGAGCAATCCCCGTTTCCCTCCCTCCTCTGGCCAGCGGCGCACGGAGAAGGGATGGGAGTTTCGGTGAGTCCGTGCTTCCCCCGGAGGGACAGGAATCCTTGCCGTGTCCAGCGGGGGTCCCTCCCCAGCCGTGCGGTCACTCCCCGGCCCGGCCCTGAGGCGCGGGGCAGTCGCGGGGCAGCCGCGCTCCGGCCCCGTCAGCAGCAGCGCCGCTTCGTGCCGGGCAGGAGCGGCAGAAGGAGCCGGGCGGCGGCGGGGGCTGAATCCCGGCAGGAGGAGGAGGAAGAGGAAGAAGAAGAAGGGGCCAGGTCGGCCTGCGGTGTCCGATGGCCAGGGAGCAGCGGGGAGGCCTCGGGGAGCGGCGGCGGGCGGGGCTCTGTTGGAGCCGCCCCGAGGGGTTTGTGCCACGCCGGGTCCCTGAAGGAGTCGCTCCGCGGCACGGGTGGGCTGGGAACATAAGGAAATGAAGAGAAGAGAAGAGAAGAGAAGAGAAGAGAAGAGAAGAGAAGAGAAGAGAAGAGAAGAGAAGAGAAGAGAAGAGAAGAGAAGAGAAGAGAAGAGAAGAGAAGAGAAGAGAAGAGAAGAGAAGAGAAGAGAAGAGAAGAGAAGAGAAGAGAAGAAAAGAGCCGCACCGAGACGCGTCTCCCCCGCCCGCGTCTGAAGGAGCTGCACCGAGGGACGGGCGGAGGTTGAGTAGATTAAAATACAGAGAACAGAGTAAAAGAGAATAAAAAACTGCACCGGGATGTCCGCGGCGCCCGGTGTCACTGACGAGCCGCACGGCGGGACGGGCGCTGTCGGGTGTGGCCAGAAGGGCAGTGCCGAGGAGGGTGAGAGGTGAGAATAGAAAAAAACAGTAGGGAGAATAGAATAAAATGCAATAAAAGACCCACACCAGGGAATCTCCGCAGCCCCGTGTCACTGAAGAGTTGCACCGAGAGAGCGGCGAGAGGTGACGGTGGTGAAAAGTGGAGTATTGCTGATGTAGGGAAGCTGAGAATTATCCTGGAGCTAGAAATGGACCAATCGTCATCCTGATGATTAAGCTATGAAAGAAAAAGCTGGGACTCAGCAGAACTGGACCAGGCATGAGCTGTCAGCCTGAACAGGTCACCAGGAGGACAGAATGATGAAGATGAAGATGAAGATGAAGATGAAGATGAAGATGAAGATGAAGAAGTAGCTGGAAGACCCTTGGTTTCAGCCCTTGGTTTCAGCAGGACTGGCAATAAAAGGCTGTAAAACCTTCAGAACCCTGGAAGATTCCCTTCCTTGCCACACTGGGCCTAAGCTGGACAGCGCCTTCGAAGCCGTGCGCTCTGGACGGGCTGTCCTGTTCATGGCTTTGCGCTGCTTCCCAGCGGCCCAAGGCTCTCCCCCCTCACAGAGGGGCCCTGCCCCGCCCCACGCGCCCCGTGGCCGCTCCCGCTCCGCCCGCCCTGCGGAGATGTTGCCCCCCCACCCGCCCCCCGTGCCCTGGCATCCCCCAGCGCCAGCCGCCCCTCAGGGAGGGGCAGGAGGAGGGAGCAGGCCCAGCTTGTTCCCCTTTCCTGGCGGTCACGTGGCATCCAAGAGCCAAGGAGGGCTGAAATGGCACGTCCCCCAAACGCTTCCCTCTCTGGTCCTTTTGGGGCACTAACGCGCTCTGCTCAAGGGAGTCCGAGGGCCTACGCTCGGCTTTCCCTGCTAAGGCCTCATTCTTCCTTCTGTAAGCTCTATAACTGGCTGGTTGACGTTAGCTCTCTAGGAGATGGGGAAAACGAGACGCTTTCAAATTGGGGGAATTACCCTGGTAAATTACTGCAGTTTTTCAGCAACAGAATTTCAAGGTGCAGCTGGGCCTTTCAGCCATTGCATCGATTTTCAAATGGCACCCGCAGCATCCGACGTGTGAAGAGCCCAGTGTGAAGCTCCTCAAAGACACTGCAGCAGTTGTCCCCCAGCAGACAGGACGTGTCTGTGCTGAGTCACCAGAAAAGAGAGCTAAGCCCGGAGTCATTCGTGCATGGGCAAGCAGAGTTGGTTTCCAGAAGAGTTGCATGCACTCGTTTCCCTCTCCCACTCAGTACTTGCTCTCCTCTTTCAAGCTGGCTCCTGCCTTTAACTGGAGCTTTTGACAGAGAAGGGAATGACTGCATCTCATTTTCTTTGGGATGTGGCTATCCAAATGTCTGCAAGGAATCTTACAGGGAGCATGGAGCCTGGGCAAACATCTGTGAGGCTGCAGCTTTTGACTGCTTGAAACGGGCCTTCTTTGGGCTCGGCACCTGCAGGCCACCGCAGAGCGGTAGCCGCAGGCTGCTGCCAGAGCTGCAACACAACAAAACTGTGGCAGCCCGAGAATCAGCGCGCAGCTCTTCTGCATGTTGTCCGACGTTAAGGTGCCAAAGAAAGAGCAAGCAGGAAGAGAGGAGCTTTGTGTCAGGAGACAAGCCAACACCTCCCTGCCAGAAAGGGAGGTCAGGCTCCAAAGTGAGTCCGAGCAAAGGTCAGCATGCACCTACGTGCTCAAGAGGCAACTGCGCACTGCAGTACTCCTGGAAACTGATTTCCTTGGCTTCTTTTGTCCCCTAAATGTCATCAAAGCAGTTAGGGCTTTCAGAAGCAACAAAGATGCCAGCAGGAACAAGCACACTTGCTTTTAGTCAAAGCCTTGGGGAGGAAAAGCCACGTTTGCTTGGATTTCTTGGGGGCCTGCTGGATCGGTGCATTTTCGGAGTTACCCCGGGATGCCTTGAGCACTGGCTTATGGACGGTAAGGATTTTTTCTCCTGCTTTATGACTGAGGAGATCTTCCCAGGCTTTTCTTTTGCGTCAGCTGTACAGAAGATTTCGGTTGCCGGGCGTAACTACGCCAACAGAGCCAGAGCGGCTGCTATTGTGACGTCAAGGGAGCCGGGCCGCATCACAGTGCTGTCAGCGCGACGTTGTCCCGGCGCGCGCGAGGCCTCCTTGTCCAGAGCAGCTCTTTGGCTCGCTCGCTGCAGGAGGACCCTCGTGACTGAGGCGTTCTCAGCAGACGGCCTGCACCCCGAGAGGAGTCTTGGTTTTTCCCCCGGGTGGCATTCAGTGTGCAAACCCGCACAGCACTGCTAGAATGATCGGGCAAGTCTGTGCCGCGGTTTGCACGGTTTTTTCTGTGGCGTATTCCGGCTACTTCCTGACCCACCTGACTCGTAAGTAAAGGTTTATCCTGGGGGTAGCCATCACACGGCTTTTGCTTCACTTTGCTCTTGATGCTCGTTTGTAGTGATGAAGCAGATTTGGGAGCAAAAGTGCCATTAAGGTGCCGCTCCTTTGCTAAAGCTCCTGCCAACAGCATCAGCTAAAAAGGGGGTGTCTGCACTCGCTGGCGGCTGGAGAGTATTTGCAACGTAACCTGCAGGGGTTGCGTTCCCTCCACGGGAGAGCGCGTGGCATTGGACACTGTCATTTCCTCAGCTTGCTGCTTCAGCCGAGACAACTGCAAATTGCAGGCTGGCAGGGAGCCTCACAAGTACTTCTAAAACTTGCCCAGGAGTGAGGGAAAGCACTTTCTTGCTCCAAATCCTGCCATTAGAGGCCTTGGCTCTCTGCTATGACCCTTGACGGTGTGCCAAGAGAGCAATTCCCTTGGCAATGAAGTGCAAGCTCCTAACCGCTTAGGCTTTGCTCCTGAACCCAGGAGCTGTTCCTGGGCTGCTTTAGAAGAGAACCGCCACAGCTATGGGGCCCTTTGTGGAAGCTTTCCTGGGGGATCATTTGCAGCAAATGGATGGGAATTAGTGCATGCAATTTATTTAAAAAACAAACAAACAAACAAAAACCAAATTAAAAACAACCCAACAACAACAACAACAACAAAAAACCAGAAAAGAAAGGTTGCAGAAAAGAGAAGAGGAAAAAGCTGCTTGAGCTGTTGGGCAGAACAGAAGCTCTGACTTAAAGGCCACTTGGCATTTCTGTGATCGTGTTTCTGTTTCTTCAGCGACAAAAGTAGAGAGAGCCTAGTATAGTGTCCTTGTTGTTCTCTTGCTTGCAGTGGGAAAATCTTGTGTTGCTCCTGGAGGGATGTTGGGAAAGGAAAATGCTCTCTGTTGGGACTGACTTGTCCTGTGGGACTCCCCAGCACAGGCACTTTTCTAACGGCATCTGGTTCCTTTTGCCTTGCTCTCTGCAGGTCACCTCACACGCGGATGGAGACAAGCCCGTCCTTTGGTGAGTGGCAAAGGAACCTCTGACCTTGCTGGCATGTAAGAATTGTGCGGCAAGCTGTGAGCTTGGCCTGTTGTGGTAGAGTGTAGAGTGCCAGCCTGGGAGGCGGAAAGAAAGGCCAAGTCGGTGTTGGCATCAGCAGCAGCAAAGGGAGCACTGGCTCTTTCCTAATTTTCCATTGAAGAGCCTTTCAAGAGATGAAAGGCAAGTGTGGCAGGCCAAAGGTGTCTTGCTGATTCTAGCCAGGGTGGAGGATCAAATGCACAGCAAGACGGAGCACCACCTAATTTGCCCACCTTAAGAGGGTGAATTTCACGACTCAGAATCCCACTTTGATCAAAGTTTCTGATTTCCCCTTAGTCTGGGTGAAAAGAAAGCAGCTTACGGAGCTGACAAGAAAGCAGCTCCTAAAGGACTGGCTGCTCCCTGTCCCTCTCACTGCTGTCTGTCTGCAGGGCTCACCAGCAGGGTCAGCAGCTCCTCTGGCTCCCTCTCTTGCTGAGGAAGATGCGGAAGAGGAGCCAAATGACAAGAAGCCTCCAGCTGGTGTCCATCCACGGCCTGAACGTGCAGAGCCAGTAAGTGGCGCCTGTGGTTGGCACTGCCTTTGGTGGAGGGCCGAGCTTCAAGTTTCTGACGAGCCAGCCCTTGCCGCTCGTGCCTGAAGATGCTGGGGGCTGTGTGCCTGCCATGACGTAGTGCTGCTTCAGCCAGGCCAGGCACCCCTGGCAAATGGCTTCTGAACTTTCCCATTTGAGCGCCATTTTGCTGGGACGCTGAGAGGGCCTGAGAATGTCTTTGGGATCAGACGAGAGGCAGCATTGTGCCTTTCAATTGTTGCCAGCGTAGAAGTGAGCCCCTCGGTGCACGGTGTCCGTGCAGGCTCCCCGTGGTCAGTGGACAGAGACGGTCCAAAGACTCAGTTGAGAGCCTTGCAGGATACTTAGGAGACACTGGCCCCTGGGAGGGACCAATTAGCTTCAGGCACAACGTAGAGCAGACTGGCCTTCTGGTCAGACGCTACCATGCCCACTCGAGGGTGACTTCATTGCCCAGGGGAACACAGCAGGAGGAAAGCAACAAGGCTCTGGGGCCCTGCTCCCACCTCTTGCTGGATCTTTGCAAGCTCGTCAATACCTTGTTGCAGTGGTCTTGCAGAAAATCGATAAAATGTAGCATGAACCTGGCCATGTGCTGCTGTATCACAGCAGCCTTTGGGCTTTGCCCGTTGCCTTTGAGAAGGGGACATGCAAAACCCCCCCAGCCAAAGAGGCCTGGCGGTGGCTGACAGCCTTCCTTTTGCCGTGTGCTCTGCAGGGCATCTGTGCCAGCCGCCTTTCTGACGGGCAATCCTTTCTTGTCCCAGCTCTCTCTTGACGCGCGCTCTGCCGTCCAACGTGCCGCTTCACCGGCGCGCTCTGCAGCAGCCAGCACTCCCCCACGTGCCAGCACTTCGTCCAGCAGCCCAGCCCAGCAGCCGGAGATGAGAGAGGAGCAGAGCCTGAAGAGACTGAGTACGTCTGGTGTATTTCTGGTCTGCCAGAGCGGTGTGTTTTCTGCGGGTCTCTGAAGTTCCTCCTCGCTTTAGTGTCACAGAGGCATTTAGGCCTCCCTCCAAGAACCTGTTGCTGTGCTTTGAGGCAGCAAGAGAGCGCTCGGCGTGTTCCCGCTGCCTCTGAGGGCAGCTGGCACTGGCTTGACTTTTCCTGGGCTGCCCTCTGTGCCAAAGACAAAAGCAGAGATTGTTTCTGTTGAGCAGAAGGCTGGCACCTAGCGGGTGACTGGGCCCCAGGGAGCTCTCGGGCCCCAGCTCTTCTCTGGCTGCCCTTTTTACGACTGTTCTCGCTCCTCCTCTCACTGCTGCACACTGTTCTCCTAAGTGGCCCTGCCGGTGACGGCAGGTGCCACTGCAGAGGCCGCGGAGGCCCTTCCTTAACTCGGAGGGCCCAGTTCCTAAAGGCCCTTCGTTCTGGCTTATCACATGAGCTGCTGTGCTTGAGAGCCGTGAAGTCCTTCTTGGAAAGGCCAACTGCTGAAAGGCAGAGAAGATGGCCCTCCCGCTCGCTGTTCTCAGCGGCTGGAAGCCAAGTGACTGCAATGGGCACAGAGCTCCCGACAGTGGGGCTGCATCTTGGATCGTCTGGGGAGCGGCATCTCCCTTTGAAAGTGAGCACCTTGCACTGCTTTTGTCTTTCAGGGAGCATTGTGAGTCTGGGCGAGCCGAGGAGGAAATACTCGGCGTTTGAAGAACTCGGACGAGGGTAAGTCTGACGCCTGCTCCTTACGCAAAACCACGGGCCCGGTCATTTGGCCGGTGCAGCGTCAAGCGTGAAGTCAGGCAAGCTGCGAACACGGTCAGACTCCGGCTTTACCTTCCTGCCACCTCTCAGGACTGCTCAGTCAGAGCAGTCAGAAGGCATCATCAAAGACAACCTGGTGCTGGCAAGGTCTGCCTTGCTTGCAGCAAGGAGCAGGGCCTGGAAGATGTCCCGCCCCTGCCGGCCTACCAGAGCACCTTGTCACCCGAGAGCTGGCAGATAACACTTCTCAAAGGCAGAGTTTTCCAAGTTCTTCTTCTCCAGTTTTTCCAAAGGGTCCCCCTTAGGCTGGGAACGGAAGCAATCGGGCGTGTGCCTTGGAGATTTGTAGCAGCCCTTGGTGTTCACACTGGGCCTCAGTTTTCTCCTGGACACCCTGCGTGGCAGAGGGCTGCTGGGCTCTTGTGCTATTGGCGGGGGAGGCGCTGCAGCCAGGCGTTTTCCAAATGCTCCAGGCAGCCTGGGGAGATCTCCCGCCTAGGCTGGCTTTCACCGCCAGGGACTAAAGGGCTTTTTCTGCTGCCGTTTTCTTTCTAGGGGTTTTGGAGCTGTTTATAAAGCCCTCGACGCCAGCACAGGACAACAGGTAAAGTGTCAATGCCCCCAGCAGATTTTGCAGCTCTGGAGCGCTTTCGCCGCGGCTGCGAGCCTTGGCTGGAGCTTTGGGTGGCCGCTCCATCTCTGCGGCAGAGGCTGCTCCTCTGAAGCACAGCCTAGGCTCAGCAGCCTGCAGACGGCATTTGGGACGGGCTTCGGTCCTTCTCCTAAGCTCTGCCCTTTGGCACAGCTGGGCTGCGTCATTGCACAAGCACTCGCTGCGTGTTCCTGGGGATCTCGTGCGACGAGCGGCTTCTCAAGTCAACGGTCTCTCAATGTCCTTTTAGGTGGCCATCAAGAAAATGGCTCTTCAAGAGGAGATGTCCGAGGAGCTGGCTGTCAATGAAATCGTGGCCATGAGGGACAGTAGGAACCCCAATATTGTGTCCTACTTAGACAGGTGGGGCTATTCTCATGTCAGTGTTCCTTTAGGATACTGCAAGCCCAAAGTGGCAAACCCCTTTGGTCACTGGCAGAAAATGGAGCTGTTTAGGATTTCTCTCCTCCAGTGCGTGGGAGGAGGTTGCACTTGGTCTGCAAGAATCTCCTCTGGCAAATGCAGCTTGGAGAGCACTTCCAGAAAGCTGGGTCAGCCCCTCGGGTGACTGGGCTGTGCCCAGGTCCTCTCTCTCCATGCCGGGCTTTTCTTCTTTCAGCTACCTGGTCGATGGAGAGCTCTGGCTGGCGATGGAGTTCATGGACGGCGGCACGTTGTATGATGTAGTCGGGGCAGTGTACCTCGAGGAAGGACAGATAGGCGCTGTCTGTCGGGAGGTGAGGGATGCCGCTTGTGCTTCCCCTGGCCTGTTGGCCCTTGTCAACTGGTGGTTAAGAACAGCAGAGATTTCTTGCTCACGGCCTTGCTTTGCTGTTGCTGTCACGACACGCAGAAGAAAGAACATCTGAAGCCAACTGCCTGCCAGTGTCCCCGCACTTCCTAGGCTCCGTTCTCGCACTCTTACGTGCTGCCGTTGTGCTGGGGCGCTCGCGCTCGCTGGCTCGCTGGCTCGCTCGCTGTGTCGCACTTGTTTCCTCTTGCCAGCTTTGCCTCTCAACGTTTGCCTGGAGCCTGTCTGTGTGTCCTGCATTCCTTGCCGCTCCAAGCCTGAACGCTGGTGGCAGAATTTCAAGCTAAGGGCAAAGGAGATGTCCTCAGCTTCAAAGGATAGCATTGCAGCCCAGATGGCGTTGGATTCTGGAACAGGTCTAACGTGCTGCTTCCTCCTCTGCTGCCACAAGGCTACCAAGAAAATCTTTGCCATGCCGCCCCCCAGCCAAAGGGCACGCGCTACGTACCGAAGGGAGGAGGGGCTTTTGGAAGCTCAGATGTGCCTTTGCTTGGAAAGATAGAACACGCGTAAGAGTGTTGAAGCAGCAAGCTCTTCCTCTTGACAGCACTAGGATGCTGCGCCCTGGCTCCCAATTCCCTGAGAAAGCTGTCACTCTCGTCCAGCCCGTTCCTTTCTTGCGGGATGAAATCAGGTCCTGAACCTTCACCCTTCCCTTTCTCCTCTCTCTCTCAGTGCCTGCAAGGACTGCATTTCCTTCATTCCCGCCGAGTCATCCACAGAGACGTCAAAAGCTGCAACATTCTTGTGAGCACGGACGGATCTGTCAAACTGGGTGGGTATCCTTGGTCCGGCGCAGCGTTCCCGGGATGCGCTCTGGGGCTGCTCTGGGGTAACTGCCAGTTCTCCAGAAGCACTGCTTGGCCAGTGCGCCAAACCTGAGGGCGTTTTTGAAGAGGCCAATGCCTTGTTTCCCTGGCTACAGCCCCGCGGAAGCAGAGCACTGCTGCTTTTCCAGCTAGATTCACCGTGGCCTTGTCAGGCTTTGAGCGGGCAATTCTTTGGCTGGGTTTGCCAGTTGTAGCTGGCTTTGACAGGGTTTGTTTTTCTCCGCAGCTGACTTTGGCCTCTGTGCTCAGCTCACCCCTGAGCACGACAAGTGCAGCTCCAGCGTCGGCACTCCCAGCTGGATGGCGCCAGAAGTCGTGAGAGGAGAAGCCTACGGCCCCAAAGTGGACATCTGGTCACTGGGGATCGTGGGGCTGGAAATGGTGGAAGGGGAAGCTCCTTACCAGAGGGAACCCCGTCTCAGGGTAAGGTGCAGCTTCAAAGTGTGGCTCTGTGCAGAGAGAGCTGTTGTGGCTAGGAAAGGAGCAGGTAGAGTGTCCGCTTCCCTTTTTGGTAGGTTTTTGAACTGATAGAAAGGAACGGGGCCCCAAAACTGCAAAACCCCAGGCACCACTCGGCTCTCCTGCGCGACTTTCTCCGCTGCTGCCTGCAGACAGACGAGGACAGGCGCTGGTCTGCCCAGGAACTCCTGAAGGTAAGAAAAAGCAAAGCGGCAAAAAGCCCTGCGAGCTGTGGACACCTGCATGAAGGGCCGAAGAGGACTGTGGGCCACGTGGGCCTGGGCGAGACAGGTCCGGGAGCGGAAGGCGGAGGGGCAGATGGTGCCCTCGGTCCTCTTTGCGCGTCTTCCTGGTAGCAGAGGAGCCCTGCTTGAGCCTGTTGGACGTGATCTTGGGAAGTCATGGTTCCTTTTGGTTGTGTTTTTCCTTTGGGCAGCATCCATTTGTGACCTCAGGCGATCCTGCCTCCAGCCTGGCTGCTCTGATCATCTCAGCCAAGCAAGTGCAGGAAGATTGGAGAGGAGACGCTTGCGCCTGAGGAGGCCTTGGTGCCCCGCCAGCCCAGAGGAGTGAAGAGGGGATGTACCGTATTTAAGAGAAGATTCGGCCATCCCCTGAGTTTTATAATTTAGCTGTTCCATAGTTAGGAAGTTTATGGTTTTGAGATTTTCTTAGCTTAGCTGGTTTTCGTTAGGACTCCAGTCCCCAGAAAGTTTCATTAAAGGAGCATTGTTTAGCTAAGAGTAGAGTATTGCTGATGTAGGGAAGCTGAGAACTATCCTGGAGCTAGAAATGGACCAATCGTCATCCTGATGATTAAGCTATGAAAGAAAAAGCTGGGACTCAGCAGAACTGGACCAGGCATGAGCTGTCAGCCTGAACAGGTCACCAGGAGGACAGAATGATGAAGATGAAGATGAAGATGAAGATGAAGATGAAGATGAAGATGAAGAAGTAGCTGGAAGACCCTTGGTTTCAGCCCTTGGTTTCAGCAGGACTGGCAATAAAAGGCTGTAAAACCTTCAGAACCCTGGAAGATTCCCTTCCTTGCCACACTGGGCCTAAGCTGGACAGCGCCTTCGAAGCCGTGCGCTCTGGACGGGCTGTCCTGTTCATGGCTTTGCGCTGCTTCCCAGCGGCCCAAGGCTCTCCCCCCTCACAGAGGGGCCCTGCCCCGCCCCACGCGCCCCGTGGCCGCTCCCGCTCCGCCCGCCCTGCGGAGATGCTGCCCCCCCACCCGCCCCCCGTGCCCTGGCATCCCCCAGCGCCAGCCGCCCCTCAGGGAGGGGCAGGAGGAGGGAGCAGGCCCAGCTTGTTCCCCTTTCCTGGCGGTCACGTGGCATCCAAGAGCCAAGGAGGGCTGAAATGGCACGTCCCCCAAACGCTTCCCTCTCTGGTCCTTTTGGGGCACTAACGCGCTCTGCTCAAGGGAGTCCGAGGGCCTACGCTCGGCTTTCCCTGCTAAGGCCTCATTCTTCCTTCTGTAAGCTCTATAACTGGCTGGTTGACGTTAGCTCTCTAGGAGATGGGGAAAACGAGACGCTTTCAAATTGGGGGAATTACCCTGGTAAATTACTGCAGTTTTTCAGCAACAGAATTTCAAGGTGCAGCTGGGCCTTTCAGCCATTGCATCGATTTTCAAATGGCACCCGCAGCATCCGACGTGTGAAGAGCCCAGTGTGAAGCTCCTCAAAGACACTGCAGCAGTTGTCCCCCAGCAGACAGGACGTGTCTGTGCTGAGTCACCAGAAAAGAGAGCTAAGCCCGGAGTCATTCGTGCATGGGCAAGCAGAGTTGGTTTCCAGAAGAGTTGCATGCACTCGTTTCCCTCTCCCACTCAGTACTTGCTCTCCTCTTTCAAGCTGGCTCCTGCCTTTAACTGGAGCTTTTGACAGAGAAGGGAATGACTGCATCTCATTTTCTTTGGGATGTGGCTATCCAAATGTCTGCAAGGAATCTTACAGGGAGCATGGAGCCTGGGCAAACATCTGTGAGGCTGCAGCTTTTGACTGCTTGAAACGGGCCTTCTTTGGGCTCGGCACCTGCAGGCCACCGCAGAGCGGTAGCCGCAGGCTGCTGCCAGAGCTGCAACACAACAAAACTGTGGCAGCCCGAGAATCAGCGCGCAGCTCTTCTGCATGTTGTCCGACGTTAAGGTGCCAAAGAAAGAGCAAGCAGGAAGAGAGGAGCTTTGTGTCAGGAGACAAGCCAACACCTCCCTGCCAGAAAGGGAGGTCAGGCTCCAAAGTGAGTCCGAGCAAAGGTCAGCATGCACCTACGTGCTCAAGAAGCAACTGCGCACTGCAGTACTCCTGGAAACTGATTTCCTTGGCTTCTTTTGTCCCCTAAATGTCATCAAAGCAGTTAGGGCTTTCAGAAGCAACAAAGATGCCAGCAGGAACAAGCACACTTGCTTTTAGTCAAAGCCTTGGGGAGGAAAAGCCACGTTTGCTTGGATTTCTTGGGGGCCTGCTGGATCGGTGCATTTTCGGAGTTACCCCGGGATGCCTTGAGCACTGGCTTATGGACGGTAAGGATTTTTTCTCCTGCTTTATGACTGAGGAGATCTTCCCAGGCTTTTCTTTTGCGTCAGCTGTACAGAAGATTTCGGTTGCCGGGCGTAACTACGCCAACAGAGCCAGAGCGGCTGCTATTGTGACGTCAAGGGAGCCGGGCCGCATCACAGTGCTGTCAGCGTGACGTTGTCCCGGCGCGCGCGAGGCCTCCTTGTCCAGAGCAGCTCTTTGGCTCGCTCGCTGCAGGAGGACCCTCGTGACTGAGGCGTTCTCAGCAGACGGCCTGCACCCCGAGAGGAGTCTTGGTTTTTCCCCTGGGTGGCATTCAGTGTGCAAACCCGCACAGCACTGCTAGAATGATCGGGCAAGTCTGTGCCGCGGTTTGCACGGTTTTTTCTGTGGCGTATTCCGGCTACTTCCTGACCCACCTGACTCGTAAGTAAAGGTTTATCCTGGGGGTAGCCATCACACGGCTTTTGCTTCACTTTGCTCTTGATGCTCGTTTGTAGTGATGAAGCAGATTTGGGAGCAAAAGTGCCATTAAGGTGCCGCTCCTTTGCTAAAGCTCCTGCCAACAGCATCAGCTAAAAAGGGGGTGTCTGCACTCGCTGGCGGCTGGAGAGTATTTGCAACGTAACCTGCAGGGGTTGCGTTCCCTCCACGGGAGAGCGCGTGGCATTGGACACTGTCATTTCCTCAGCTTGCTGCTTCAGCCGAGACAACCTGCAAATTGCAGGCTGGCAGGGAGCCTCACAAGTACTTCTAAAACTTGCCCAGGAGTGAGGGAAAGCACTTTCTTGCTCCAAATCCTGCCATTAGAGGCCTTGGCTCTCTGCTGTGACCCTTGACGGTGTGCCAAGAGAGCAATTCCCTTGGCAATGAAGTGCAAGCTCCTAACCGCTTAGGCTTTGCTCCTGAACCCAGGAGCTGTTCCTGGGCTGCTTTAGAAGAGAACCGCCACAGCTATGGGGCCCTTTGTGGAAGCTTTCCTGGGGGATCATTTGCAGCAAATGGATGGGAATTAGTGCATGCAATTTATTAAAACAAACAAACAAACAAAAAAATAGTGGTGGGAAAGCCTACTCCTATTAAGGAGCCTTTAGAAATATTTTTTTGCTTTTGGACCAGCCAAAAGCCAGCCTAGCACTGTAAGTCCTTTTTCTCTACCTGAGCTCTAGTGCTGTTTCAGCCAGAAGATCTAAAATCCCTGCGCTCCTGGGGCATACCATCTATCGAGCCATAGGATCCCAAATTTTTATATTTTGCTAATTTTTGTAATTTTTCAATTTTTCCATTTTTAATAAATTATTTTAATTTTTAACTAAGAGTTGTCTCATTTCTCACACACAGCGTGGTCCCAGTGGCTCCCAGTCACACCCAGTATGGTTGCTTTCACTCTCAGTAAGAGTCCAATGTGGCTCCAGTCACTTCCAGTATGAACCCAGTCACTCCCTGTATGATAGCATTTGCCCCCACTGTGGTCCCAGTTGCTCCCAGTGTCTTGGTTTGAAAGACAGGTGTCTGCCAAGGAAGGCAGGAGTCTCTCCTGAAATGGAAGGAAAAAAAATTGCAACCCCCTTCCCTCTGAATTATTATAATTTTGAAATTAAGGAGCTTTATAGGCAAAGATATGAGGAACAGGAATAACAGTTCTTTACTAATATATATCTATATGTGTATAACCAGTCAAACAAACAGCAATAGCTATGGCAGTAACAGCAAACAATCACAAACCCAGTCCCAGCCTTCTTGGCTGTCAGGCCGTTTCCCCTTGGGTGCAGTTCTGCTCTCAGCCAGCAGTGGCGCTGGCGGCTCCTGGTGAGCAGGGCAGGTGCGATGGTTCCCCCTGGGCTGCAGGGGGCGCTCCGGAGCGAGCTCGGGGAGCACGCGGCACTGACGGCCTGGGATCCCGGGAAGGGATGGAACAAAGATTTCAAAAACCCCCTGGGCAGCCGATCCCGATGTCCAGCCGGACCCTCGGGAACAGCAGGCTGGAATGGCAGGCTGGAACGGCAGGCTGGAACAGCAGGGATGAGCACAAATCCTGCATGGCAGACAAGATGTATCAAAGTTCCGGAGCTGCGGTGGGAACCCCCGGAGGTCTCGGCAGGCAGGGAGAGCCGGGCTACAGAGCAGCGAAGGCTTGAAGCAATGGCAGCGGCAGGGCGGCCGCAGCCTGGCTCCCAGCGGGGCAGGGAAGGCGGGCTTGGGAATCCCGGGGTCTCTCCGGTAGAAGGAAAGCAGCCGAAGAAGCAGCCTCTCTCTCCGTCATCCAAAACGCCAGGGACTGACTGCCCACACAGCCAGGTGAAAAAAAGAGTAGCAAGATGCACCCCACCCCTATGGCCAGGTTTTCTGTTTTTCTTAAGCACCCAGTAATTTGTCCCCGTGGCAACATGGATGGGGAAAATTCCTTTAACAGAAGAAAACCCCAGGAGAACTCCCAAAACCCCAACATTCTGTTACAAGCTTCCTGCAGATTGTTCCATCTCTGCTCTCCATATGGAAAGATACAAAGATCCCTTTTGGTTCACACAGTTAAATGTCTGATGGGTCACACGGTGATACCTGTACAGATACACATCTGGAGAGAAAGCCAAACATCCATCGAACTCTCTCAACACCCACAGAGCCTGAACCAAACTCTACAAGGCCACGCAGCTTTACACAGAAATTCATACATCGATAAAACTGTACAACGGGATGCAGGTTTACACAGAAATTGATACACAGGAAAACACAACAATCTGTGCTGTGTGAATACACTGACTTCTGTATAAAAATGGCTCCACATGGCGGGAACCGATACAGAACTGTGCGATTACCAAAGGACCCATCGACACTTCCATACCCTTGGAACTAAAGACACAGGACTGTAGAGCTCTCCAACTCTGTACATTCCTGTCTGGGGGTGAGTTTATGATGTGTATCCCCTATCGCTGCTCTCTGCCCAGAAATCAATCCTGTGCCTTTCTGTGCCTTTAAACTGAGCCCGACGGGGGAGAGAGAAAAAACCGAGCAAACTTTTCAAAGCAGTTGTTCAAGGACACAGACACACACGCCTCTGTGTTCTGCTGCAGCAGCGAGAAGAGCGGAGGGAGCGCCCTGCTTGCTTTCCAGTCCGCTTTCGGCTCCTTTTCTCCAGAGGGAGATGGAGAGTTGAAGTTTGTTTTCCTGGGACTTGGGCTTTTTCCCTTCTTCACTTCTGGACTGTTTCAACATCAGAACACACCGGGAGAATTTTCCACCGAGGCCCTGGAGGACACCAACCCAGCTCCAAGGAGGAGGAGAGAGAGCACACCTACAGAAGGACTCTGAAATCTTCCCAGGTTTCTCTCCACAGCGAGAGGTTTTAGTATTCAGCATTATTATCCTTTTCCTGTGTGTTTGTTAAATAAATAGGTTCTCTTTCACTTTCCTCAGAGGAAAATATTTTTTTCCCAGACCTGGTGGGAGAGGGCTGGTTGTAACCTGCCTTCTGTCAGAGGATATTTTCCTGCAAATTTGTCCAAAGCAGCACACTAAAATAAGTCAGTATTTATTTTGAGGGAAAATGATTTCTAATGGCATTTTGAGGGTCAACAAATACAAAGATAATAATAAGGATAAATACAAAGAAATACAGAGAAAATACAAAGAGGTGAAAGAGGACAGGAGCTCACTGGACAGGTCCTTGGCAGCGCCCGGGCAGACCCTGCATGAATTTGGCTGCCTGAATGCAGCTCTTGCCTGGGCACCAGGGGTGGCCCCCTCTGCGTGTCTCTCCCAGCACCACAGGGATGCTCCTACCCCTTCCCTGGTGCCCCAGGGTTCTGCAAGTGCCTTCTGGGGCCACCCAGACACCTCCCTGGGCCTCTGGAGGCCCCATGGCATGGTGCAGACAGGGACTGAATCAAAGTTGCCTTGGAAGATGGAGGCAGGAGAATATTGCCCACGATCTTCTTTCCAGCTGCCCCACACTCCTGCAAATCCTGCTGGGACACTCAGGCTCTCCATTCCGGGGCTCTGGAGCTCCCATGCAAACCCATCCATCACTGTGTCCCCTCTCACGTGGATATCAAGAAAATGACACAGCAATATCTAGAAAATGTGAACTTGATTGATTTGACTGCTCTAAAATTCTACAACTCGAGGGTGACTGGAAGACTATGAGGTGACAATCTTATGCCTCCAAAAAGGGTCAACAGTTTGGAACTGGAACCCTCAGGGAAACTTCAGCTTCTGGGGGAAAAGGTGCCCTTCCTCCTCTCTCCCTTTGCTTTATACATCTGAGCTGGAGTCATATGGTTGGAACATCCCCTTGGCTGATTTGGGTCCGCTGGTCTGGCTGTGTCCCCTGCCAGGATCCTGCCCACTCCCATCCCCTCTGATGGGGGAAGGAATGGCAGAGGGACAGCGCTGCTGGGCAGTAGCCAGAACACCGCTCTATTATCAGCACCCGTCCAGCTACCAATGCAAAGCACAGCCCTGGAAGGCCCATGAACTTTCCCTCAGGCAGACCCAACACACGGGACTTGAGCTGCCAGCGGCCCAGGTCACCCTCTGCCAGCCCCGCTCCTTGGACCTTGTGTCCCCACAAGCAGACACAAAGTGTTTCTGCTGCTCCTCCTCCTGCGCAAATCCACAGAGAGCTGGGATTTTTCCAAGTCTCGTGTCTCCATTGTGCCGTATTCCCAAAGAAGCAGCAGCCCCTCCTGATGAACACGGCGAGTTGCACGGATGCTTGTCAGCTCCACTGCCTGCCTAGAAATCTGGAAACTGCTTCTAAATGCTGCTCCCTTCAGCTCTTGGGCACCGACTGACACAGAGCTGGGAAAAAAATGCCCTGGCTGCTGGCTGACAAGGTGAGTTCCGCCAGAGTCAGAGCTCTGTGGGAAATCTCTATCCATGCCTCTCCTTTGAATAGACCCTGACAGGGGGTGCGCAGGAATGTGTCCTGTATGGAAAGGAAGGAGTGTGCAAGCACCGTGACTGACACTTTCCCTCTCCATGTGCGTTCCACAGCTATGGGTACACAGACGTGATGGAAAGCCTGGTACAGCCAGAGCCTTCTGTCCCTGCAGAAGGGAGCGCGGCGGGTGGGGGCGGTTGGTGGGCAGCGAGTCCCGGACAGCGGGCGAGATCCGGCTCCACAGGTGCCAGGCCCCGCTAAGGCTTAATGCCGCCTCCTCGGCAACAGGAAAGGCCTTCAGCCTCGTCCCTGCCAAGAGGGGCGGTGCTGGCCTGGCCGCACAGCTCGTTTTCCCCACAGGTTGCAGGAGATGAGATCACAACACTTGCAAACACCGACTGCGAGCCACAGCTCTGGGTGCTCACCATGAACCTCAGCTCTGCGAGCGCTGTCTGCCCCAGGCTCCAGGGGATGCACTGGGAGCCCGGCTGGGCTCTGCCCTGGGGCCATCCTCCAGGGACAGCTGCAAACAGGGAGCATTTGGTTGCCACAAAGAGCCAAGCCATGGCTGCAGGGAGCTGCTCCGGCTGTGGCCTGCACTGTTGTGTGCTGTGCTCTGGGGCTGCTGCTCCCCACAGAGGGGACTGCACTGGGGTGCCAGAGGAGACAGAGAAGCTCCAGCTTAAGCCTAACTGGGCTGGGTGGCTGGGCTGGGAAGGGTGGCGAGGGTCAAGGGCATTCACAGAGCTCATCCTGCTTTGTGAAGAATGAGGAAAAGGAAGTGGGAAGCCAGCAGTGAGCAGAGCTGAGGCCTGGAGAGCAGCTCTGAATGACCCCCAAATCTCACCAGACCTTTGAGACATTGCTGTTCTTCAGCCAGTGACAACACGAGTCCCTAAACCTGGGGCTCATTCTTCCTCATGGCCAGGGCCATCAAGGAAGGCTACAGTGCAATGGGGACTGCGGTGAGCTGGGAACTCACTGGGGGAAAGAGGGAGCACTTGTGGAGCAAAAGGCAGGTGGGGGAGAGAACTGTTCAGAGAAGGGCTGGGCTTCAGCTTGAGCAAGCTGAAAAATGGCATTGGGGGTCATCCCAGACTGATTTCATTTCAGAAGTTACTGAACAAGTTTGTTATTGGGGGGGTGTCATATTTTCCCCCGGAGGTGCACACTCTGCAAACTTGAGCTGCACTGCCGAGCTACTCAAGCACGTCTCTGCTGCAGGTCACGGCGTTTCTTCTTTGGCTTCTCGTGGCCCCGGGGCTGAGCCGCAGCAGAGCCTTGGTGGAGCCCAGAGCAGCCTCAGCATCCACAGAGCCCGGCTGCAAGGAGAGAAAGCAGAAAGCACCCGTCAGCTGAAGGCTCCCGTCCCCCTTGTCCCAGCCGCCCGCGGTGCCCAGGCCGTGCTGGCCGCGCTCAGGGCGCTGCCCAAAGCTGCCCAGCATTGCTGCCTCTGGCAGGAGAGCAGGAGGGCAGGACACGTGCCCAGCCTGCAGCCGGCCGTGGCACAGCCACCTCCTCAGCAGCTGCCCAGAGCAGGATGCCGCTGCGCTCGCTGCCATCTCCCAAAAGCCCTTATCCCAGCCGTGCCAAGAGGACGGGCACCCACCTCACGCCTCCCGCCGCCAGAAGAAAAGCTGCTCCCAAACGGTGTCCTCAGCCCTTCTCCAAGGGCATGTCCCATCCATGCCACAGCTGCTCCCAAGCACTTTGCCATCCGGACCAGACAGCACCTAGAATGCTTCCTTTGGAAAAACAAACCATAAATCAATGAAAAGAGATTACAGACAAAAAGGGAAAACAAGGAAAAAGGTAAAAAATCTTCTCCCTGCTGGGCCTTGAGGAAGGTCCAAGCCTGCCATGCGAGGGAAAACCCCACCCACGGGCCAGGGCAGCCCACGCTTTCTGCCTTCCCCCTGCACTGCCCCCAAAAGTCATGCTGAGCCCAAAGCAAACAAGGGCACTGGAGCAGCCCAAGCCCTTCCTTGCCTGCAGAGCAAAGCAGCCCATGCACAGCTTCTGGTGTCCAACCTCTGCTCCCACCATGGGGCTTTGTTTGTGTCGGGCTGGCTGCCCCAGCCCCAGCCCCAGCGCGGGCCACGGTGGGTGCTGGGGGCTGTTGGCAGGGCCAGGAGCAGACTCCCAGTTCAAAACCAGCCCAGCCCATCCCCCCAGCCCTGCCAAAAAGCAGCTTGGCAGCCGACTGAAGAATTGGTTGCATCCGCCCCAGCAAAGGGGGAAACCTTTGCTTCCCGGCCAGGCTGTGCAATGCACAAATCTGGGAGCATCCCCCTGCGTGTGGACTCATCTGCAAATTCACTGTGGAGCCTGGCTTTGGAGAAGGTGCCACAATTGAAGTCCATCATCTTCAGCTTGCCAGGTGGAGGAAGAGCTTGTCATCCTTGATGTCACCCTCCATGTCTCCAGCAGCAGCAGCCGCACCTGCCACAGCTTCTCCAGGGGCTCCTTCTTCCCTGGGGCTGGAGCAGGCTGTCAGTGCTCTGCCCAGGGCCCCGGCTGTCGCTGAAGCAGAACAAGCAAAAGCAGCTGGCATGGGGGCCACCAGTGCTGGGAAGAGCAGCTCAGCTCCAGCAGCAGGGCTGCGCGTGCCCAGCTGAGGAGCCCTGCGCAGCGATTCAGGCAGGACAAAATCTCTGCCTTTCTTTGCTGCTTCCTGCCAAGGCGCGTGTGCAGCTGGAACTTACCGGCTCCCTGGGTCAAAG
Organism: Aphelocoma coerulescens; assembly: GCF_041296385.1. Taxonomy (NCBI): domain Eukaryota; kingdom Metazoa; phylum Chordata; class Aves; order Passeriformes; family Corvidae; genus Aphelocoma; species Aphelocoma coerulescens. The sequence goes on along the minus strand of NW_027183568.1, from coordinate 200,525 downwards.
CGTGCACGTGGCTCTCTCCCTTCTCCTATGGCATGTGAATATCCTGCATCCAAGGATCACAGGACAGGTCTTCTAATGAGGGCCTTTCCGAGGAGAGCACGGTTAAACACCGTCGGATGAGATCCTGGCACTCTGCAGAGAGAAAGCAGAAAGCGCCAGTCAGTTGCAGAAGGCTCCTGTCCGCTTTGCCCCACTCTTGCCATGGCCAGGCCGTGCTGCATGTGCTCAGGGCTGTGCCTAAACTTTGCCATCAATTCTTTCTTTTGGAGAGCAGGAGAGCAGGACATTGCCACCTGCTCAGCAGCTGCCAGTGCGGGATGCTCCTGAGCCCGCTGCTGTCTCCCAGCACTGCTATTCCCCCCGTGCTGCAGAGACGAGGATCCACCTGGAGAGAGCCGTCGTGGGAGCGAGAGCCGGCCCCAGGTGCTGTGCCAGCCCCTCCTGAAAGGGTGCTCCCCGCAGACCATCTGGTGCAGCACGATGCCCAGGGACCAGACGGTCGCTGCCTCGCCGTGGTACCAGCCTAACAGGGTCCATTCCGGGGGGCTGTAGGACGGTGTTCCTATGGAATAGAGGTGGAGTTCTTCAGGGGGACGCTGCCTGCTCCCAGAGCCTCGCCCCAGCATCCCTGGGCATGCGGGGGCCGCAGCAGCGGCACGCGGCGTGACCCGCTGCCCTCTTGCCAGCACCTGGGACTTGCGTACAAACTGGGGGTTGGAAAAGAAGCCGCTGGTGTCGCAAGAGGGCAGCGGAAGCCCTGGCAAGGCCCGAGCATTCCATGCAAAGGAAAAACCCACTTGGTGCTGGGGAAAAACCACGCTTTCATCCTCCCTGCCTGCACTGCCCCAGAAACCATTCTTAAGCCAAGGCAAGCACGGGCAGCAGAGCAGTCCGAGCCCTGTCTCGCCTGCACACCAAACGGGCTGGAGCACAGGTTCTGGGCCCCCCTCTCTGCTACTCCCACCCACGGGTGTTTCTGTGACGCTGGCTGCCCCAGCCCCAGCGCCAGTCCTGGGCAGAGTGGCTGGCGAAAGGCTGCCAGCAAGGCTGGAAAATAGCCCTTCAGCCAGCGCCGCTCAAAAGCAGCTCAGCTGAAGACTCCGGCTGCCATGACTGGCAGCAAAAGGGAGAATCCCCCCTGCCACAGCTGGCTTTGGGCTGTGAGATGTTGGGCCGTGAGATGTTGGGCTGTGAGATGCCGCTACCAGGAGCCTCCCCCTGCGTGGGCTCACCTGCAAAGCTGGTGTAGGCTGCGGCTTGCAGGTAGGTGCCACAGCCAAAGTCGATGAGTTTGGCCTGCCCGGTTGCCAGGTCAACCAGGATGTTCTCCGGTTTGATGTCCCGGTGCAGGACCCCGCAGCTGGTGCAGTGCCGCACGGCCTCCAGCACCTGGCGGAACAGGTGCCGCGCCACCTCCTCACACAGGAAGCCCCGTGCCCAAATGAAGTGAAGGAGGTCCTGAGACCGCTCCGGGCGCTCCAGCACCATCACCACGTTGTTGGGGAGCTCCAGCCACTCGTGGAGCTGGACGATGCCAGGGAAGCCAGCGGACACCTTGTCCAGCAGCACGATCTCCAGTGGTGCTCGGGTGCCGTCGGGCTGTGGGAGGAGCACGGTGCTGTCAGCGGAGCTGATGCCGTGCCGGGGCTCGGGAAGCCCTCAGCCAGCCGGGGACGCTCTGCGCGCTCCGCTGGCCCCACGGCCGCTCTCCCTCGAAGTGTTCTGGCGGCTTCCACCCTGCCGGGCCTCGGCTCATCCCCGCCCGTCGCGCCCCGGCTTCTCCCGCTGCCCCTCGCTCACTCACCAGCTCGCCCCAATGGCCGATGCGGTTCCGCGGCACCCGTTTGATGGCCACCTGCAAGGCAAGGGGAGCAGCGGGCTGAGCTCGCCGCCCGCCGTGCCCAGCCCCATGCTCCTTCTCCTCCTCCTTTGCCCCCCGCCTCCTGCGCCCGCCGCCGGCCCCGCCACTCACCGGGGCGCCGTCCGAGAGCCGCGTGGCCGCGAAGACGCTGCCGAAGCCGCCGCGCCCCAGCAGCGAACCCAGCCGGTAGCGCTCCTTCAGGCCCTGCTGCGCCTTCCGTGCCCGCGAGACGCGGCCGTCAGCGCTCGGCCCGGGGCCAGGAACGGCCCCCGAGCGCCGCTCAACCGCCCCGGGCCGGCCATCCCCACATGGGGGCTCTTTTGGAGGGGCCACCGGCGGCTCGGGGCCGGCGGCCGCGCTCAAGAGCGGCGGAGCTCGGAGCGGGGAAGACGCTGCGGAGGCGGCGGGAGCGGCCGCGCCGCCTGTGTCCCCGGCGGGCCCCGGGAGGAGCCGAGGCCGGGACCGGGGCCGGGGCCGGGGCCGGGGTAGGGGTCGGGCCAGCCGGAGCCAGGGGCTGGCGATGCTGCCCAGGAGCCAGGCACTGATGCCCGCCCAGCAGCGCCACAGCCAGGACGGCGAGAGCCGGGCGGAGGCGGGACCGCGGCGGGACGCCCGGGGGCGGGGAGGGGGCAGCCCCGCCCGGGGCCGGGGGCGGGCCGGGGGCATGGCCCGGCCGGGCCTGGGGAGAGGGAGGCCGCGGGAGGGGGGGTTGGGGAACGAAAGGGAGAGCGGGAGAGGGTGCGAGACACTGGGAGAGGGAGAGGAGGAGCAGGAGAAGGGACGCAGAGGGTTCGTGGACTCGCTGCTTTTGTGCTGCTGCCGCTGCTGCCGCTGCTGCCGCTGCTGCCGCTGCTGCCGCTGCTGCCGCTGAAGCGCTGGGAGCGTTTGTCCGCGTGTCCGTGTGTCCGGTGCCCGTGTGTCCGTTCCCCCCCGCGCGCCCCACGGCCGAGCCCCGCGCGCCCCGGGGCAGCACGGGCCGCTCCGCTCCGGGGCCGAGGCGGAGTCCCGGAGCATCTCTTCCTCCCGCAGCCACACCAAACCCGCTCGGCCATTGGGAGCAGTTTTGCACACGTTTCCCTTTGAAGGGCTCCTCTCTACCCCCATTTCCAAGGAGTCTCCCTGGGGTTTTGGCACCTGCAGCGACAGGGCAGCGATTGGGCTTCAAAGTGCAAGAAAGACATGGAGGGGCTGGAGCACGTCCAGAGATGGGAATGGAGCTGGGGAAGGCTCTGGAGGACTTCTGAGGGGCAGCTGAGGGATCTGAGGGGGCTGAGCCTGGAGGAAAGGAGGCTCAGGGGGGACCTGGCTCTCTCCAAGTCCCTGACAGGAGGGGGCAGCCAGGAGGGGTGGGGCTCTGCTGCCAAGGGAAAGCACGAGAGGAAATGGGCTCGGGGGAACTCTTGGGGTGGATGGTGGGGAAATTCTCATCCTCCGTGTCTCGACAAAGGGGGAGGGGGGCAGGGGTGGGGCACGACCTAGGGACACGGGGGTGGTGACGCTGGGCTGGGGACACGGGAAAGGGCACGGGAAGCCAAAGCCCCGCTGAGCGCTGGCGCTGGGCTGGCACGGGGTGAGCCGGCAGCAGGGCCCCGCAGCCCTGAGGGACTCGCCCTGACGGCTGGGGAGTATTGATCCCGGTCTCTAAAAAATGAGACTCAGTAAAATATCATTAAAAGGTGCCTCCTTCTCCTTCTCCTTCTCCTCCTCTCCCATCCTTTCTCCTGCTCCCCCCGGGCCCAGCGCCCACCCTTGGCCCCCCGTTTTCCCAGCGCGGTCGCATCCCGCGGGAGGAGCCGGGATGGAGCCGGGAGAGGTCGGGCTGGGGCAGCGCTGGGCTCTGGGCCCGGCCTAGGCGCCCCCCACGCGCCCCCTCCTCAAATTCCCCTGGCGGGGGGCGCTGGGAGCGAGGAGGGGCGCAGGCGGGGTCCGGGTGGGGAGCGCTGAGCGCTGCGGGTCTGCCTGGCAACTGGTGAGTCACCAGCGCCGCGCGCTCTGATTGGCTGAAGGTTGTTCAACGCCTTCTCTGATTATCTGATACTCGCGGGGGATTTTGGTTGGTCGTTGGGGGCTGTGGGGCGGCTTAGGGGGGGGTCTCTGCGCCTTTGGGGTTCGCTGGGTGCCGATTTGGGGTTCAGGTGCCTCCCAAGGGCCCCCCGGGGGGGGGGGTGACACAGGGGTGACACACGGGGGTCCCCATTCTCGATCCATCCTGGGGCCGGTTCTGCCCCCTCCACTCTCGGTCCCCCCGCGGGATCCCCCAAAGTCCCTTCCCACTGTTTCCCAATAAACGGGACCGGGGCGAACTGGGAAGCCTTCCTGGAAACACTGGGAGCAGCCGGGCAGGGGCAGAGTGACAGCGGGGCTGGGGGGGACACACGACCCCCAAAATCAGCGCGGGGATGGAGCGGGGGGTCCTGGCCGGGCCCGAGGCCACGGGGAGGGGCTGCGGCCACCGGCGGCTCAGGAGCTCTGTGGGCAGAGCAAAGGGGGTGACACCGGGCTGGGGGGCCCCGGGGGAGCACAGAGCTCCAGGAGAGGGGGGACGCGACCCCCGGGCCCCTCCCATCACCTGCTTGTGCAGGTAGAAGCCGAGCCCCAGCGCCAGGAAGACGAAGGCCAACACGAAGCCCCCGATCCCCGTCAGCATCTTGGGGGGTGGGGGGGCAGCCTTGGGGGGGGAGGGGAACACAGATACAGGAAACGGCGGTGGCTGTCGGGAAGGGACCGGAAAGGACTGGGACAGAATGGGATGAACTGGGAGAGAATGGGACACCAGGATACACTGGGACCAGTGAATCAGGGGGATGGGGAGCAGAAGAATTCGTTTGTCAGGAGCAATGCATCTAGCTTGGTCAGCATAGCAGAGCAGGAAGAAAAGATAGGAGACCGCTGATAAGACCAGCGGGAGTCTCAGACAGACATCCTGCCTCATCCCAAAACTAGCTCAAACCAGTGCCAAAGCTTAAACCCAGGCCAAAGGTATAAAAGAGCATGCGCAGGAGAGAAAGGTGAAAAGTTCAGACGAGGAAGACTCCCCCTGACTTCATCAAAAGACCCTCGGAAGACCCCTACCACAACCACCAAACAACACTGCACAAGCGCTACGCGGATGTAAATGACTTTTGAGTTCACTATAAAACCAAGCGAGGCTGGGCGGGGCTAGGTGATGAATATGTATAAGTTTGTTAGGAAACTTAATGAATATGGAACTTGTAACCCAGTAAATACCGAGCTGAATGCAGCTGTCGGCACGCGTGATTTTGGAGGAGCGATCCCCCGTGCGTCCCAGCGCTGGAATAAAGCATACCCACCTACTTTACTACTTATTTAGTAGTGGAGTTCTGTCCGCTTTTCATTATAACTCAAGCTATATTAGCATCTTGTTACTTTGACCCCAGTTATAATGTTAACTAGTTAATATCTGCATAGAAAGGTTATTCTTAACATGTTTACACATCATTTACAAGCAGCAGTTTTTTCCTCCTAGTTGTAGAAAGAGGAGGGAGTGAGGACATGTAGAGAAAGACAACTTGACGGCACCAAGGTCAGTGGAAAGAAAGAGGGGCAGGAGATGCTCCCAGCGTCGGAGTCGAGATTTTCTCTGCAAGCCGTGCTGAGGACTGGGATAAAACAAACTGTCTCCCTGGGATCCATGAAGTCCACGGGGGGATGCAGAGATCCACTCCCAGCCCGTGGGAAAAGGTGCTCACAGCGGAGCGGCTGGGTGCTACAAAAGCTGTAATCCAGGGGGAGACCTGAACAGGGAGAGAGGGCTCCTGCTTCCAGAGATAGAGAAAGAGGGCTCTTGCTTCCGAACTGAAGCAGCTGATCCTTAAAAGACTACACCCCATGGACTAATGACCACACCTGCAGTTTTGGGAAGACCGTTTTGCCCGTGGGAGGGACTCACGTTACAGCAGGCTGGGAGGGATTGATACTCGTGAAATTAGAAACGCGCTGGAGAAGTGCACAGAGAACTGTCTCCTGTGGGAAGGAGCCCATGGCAGAGCAGAAGAAAGAGACTCCCCTCCCTGAGGGAACTGAAGAAAGATCTCGAGTGATGAACTGGCTTGAACACTCCCAGGCCCTGTCTCCCTGCGCTGTCGGAGGGAAAGAGGGAGGGGATGGAGAGGAAAAAAGGTGTTTGAAAGGCTTATTTTCTTCCTCATTATCCTACTCCGTTAATAATAAATTTACTTTATGCCTTTAAGTTTGAGCCTGTTTTGAACTTAGAATGTTTTTCTCCCAATCCTTATCTCAACTCATGAGCCCTTCGTGATGATTTTCATGGCTACCTGATATTTGAGACAGTGTCAAACCACGACAGTGGCCCTTGTGTTCCATGTGGCCCCTCTCTGTCACAAGTGACCCTTGGTTCCATGAGATTGTCACAATGGTCCCCATGTAGCCCTGAGGCTGCGCTGTCAGCTGTCACTATGGACGCTGGATTCCACAGGAGCTGGCAATGGCCCAGTGGCACCTGCGTCCTCTGAGGCCCCGCCTTGTCAGTGGAGCCGTGTTTCCATGAGATTCCATGTTGGCACAGGGGCCTGCTGAGTTCCATGAGGCTGCGTCGTGTCCCAATGGACAATCTCGCTGCCCTCAGCTCTGCGCTGCCATTGCCAGCCCTGCCCTGACCTCTGCCCAGCCTCACCCTCTGTGCCTTGGACACACACACATGCCCTGAGCTCATCCTCCCTCTGGGTGCTTCTCCTGCCCCAGCGCTGCCCTGGGAGGGTTCATTCCTCACAGGAGCTGCTGTGTTTGTACTGGTGCATTTTATAGCTCTGCTTCTGCCTCTCTGTCACTTGTGTCTCCACAGAGCTCTGCAGGGAGAAGATTCATGGAATGACAGAGGTGGGAAGAGCCCCCTGAGCCCCCTTGGCCAGGCTGTGGCTGGGCTGGAGTTGCCTTTGTCCAGAGCAGCCCCTGGGCTGCTGTGCTTGCCACTTGTGGCTGCAGCGCTTGCCACTTGTGGCTGCAGCGGGCTTGGTCCCAGCCCAAGGCTTTGGCTGTCCCTGAGCAGGGCTGGCCCCGCATGAGGCGTCTCTGCAGCCCCCCCAAACCATGGGCTGGGGGTGGGCAAGTGTTCCCAAGGGCACAGGGAGGGGACAGCTGGGCTGGACTGACCCAAGGGATCTCCCATTCCATGGGACGTCAGGGTCAGCAATGGACTGGGGGAAAGGAAGGGGGCGAGAGGGTGTCTGGATTTTCTATATTGATCCATTTGTCTTCCAAGGCAGCCACTCCATGCACTGAATTCTTGCCTCCCTGTGGTTTCTTTGCTTCTGCATTTGGCCTTTGCTCTTTACTTCCTTTCCCTAACCATTAATCTCTCTTCATGGTGACTCACAGTTTTCTCAGCTTATTTTCTCCCGGTGCCTGGCTGGGGAGGGACAGTGCCAGAGACACTTGGTTGTCACTTGATGGACAGAGAGGTTTTACCACGGTCACCTTGCCCAAGCCTTCTCTTATGGGCACACCCAGAAGCGTCAGGGCTCTGTCGGGTGCCCACCCCTGAGCTGGGCTCATGCCCTGCTCACAGCCCCAGGGCTGCTCAGGGACACGAGTCCTTCCCTGGCACGCTCACAGACAGTTCATTGCAGCACGGGCAGGGGCTCCCTGGGCTCTGCTGCCGCTGCCAGAGCCTGGCAGGGAGCTCAGCCCTGCGGGTGTCACCCTGCCCTGCCCCTGCCCGAGGTGCCCCACGGCCGCAGGGATGGGCACGGGGAGCTCTGTGCACAGGAGCTCATCCCAGCCCCGCATCCAGGGGGTTCCCAGGGGACGGCACTCTCTGGGAACTCCAGGAACAGCTGAAGGTGTTTGTGCTCGCTGGGTTTATGTCCCCCCCCCCACACAGGGTGTTCAGGGCTGTGTCTTGTCTGTGCACTGCAAACACGGAGCCCTGACCCGGTCCCTGGATGTCCCTCCATGGAGGGAAGAACAACCTCTGTGAGCTGGGCAGAGAGGCCCCTGCTGGCAGCGGCGCTGGCTTTGCCAGGGCACTGCTGGGTGCCCCCACCCTGAGCACTGCCACCCTTTGCTGCTCAGGGCTGGTTTCCTCTCCAGGGTGCTGCGTTGGGCACATCCTGGAGACAAAATTGGGAAGGAGATTGAAGCTTTCAGGCCCTGCACTGGGGAGATGCCCTCGCATGATGGAAATGCTGCTGCAGAGCCCAGCTCTGTCCCAGCAGTGCCCACGGCCTGTCCCTGCCTGCAGTCCCTGGGCAGTCACACAGCAGGACTGGGACCCAGCTGACAGAGCCCTGAGGCCTGAAACCAACACAGGGGCTCTGCAGGGGAGTGTGGAAGGGAAGGAAGAGGAGTTACGGAGGAGAAGTCCTGGGGCTCCCTGGCAGTGCTCTCCTGCTGGGACTCTTTTCTCCCCCAGCTCTGCCCAGAGGCACCGACCCTGCAGCTCCAGAGAAGTCAGGGAGGAAAGATGTCAGGGAAACAAGACAACACAGGCTTCTTTCTTTTGTTCCAGCACACACATACTGTAGTGCAGCTCCCCGTTTCTACAGTCTCTGGGTCACACTGGAAAGGCAAATACCAAATTAAAAATGGAACAGACAAAGATTTTTGTGTGAACAAATTCACAGCAGCGTAACACCTGTGTCAGCAGCAACAAACACAGGACACAGAGTGGGCATTAATGAGTCACATCAGAGCAGCTCTGCAGGAGAATGAGAGTTTATTGCTGCTGAAAACCGGCCGTGATCCTTTTCCTCAGGGCATCCCTGAGCTCCTGCTTCCTCAGGCTGTAGATGAGGGGGTTCAGGGCTGGAGGCAGCACCGAGTACAGAACTGACACTGCCACATCCAGGGATGGGGAGGAGATGGAGGGGGGCTTCAGGTAGGAAAATATAACAGTGCTGAGGAACAGAGAGAGCATGGCCAGGTGAGGGAGGCACGTGGAAAAGGCTTTGTGCCGGCCCTGCTCAGAGGGGATCTTCAGCACGGCCCTGAAGATCTGCACATAGGAGAAAACAATGAACACAAAACAGCCAAATACCAAACAGACACTGACAGCGATGAGCCCAAGTTCCCTGAGGTAGGATTTGGAGCAGGAGAGCTTGAGGATGTGTGGGATTTCCCAGAAGAAGTGGCCCAGGCCATTGCCCTGGCACAGGGGCAGGGGAAATGTATTGGCCATGTGCATGAGAGTGTAGAGAAAGGCACTGGCCCAGGCAGCTGCTGCCATGTGGGCACAAGCTCTGCTGCCCAGGAGGGCCCCGTAGTGCAGGGCTTTGCAGATGGACACGTAGCGGTCGTAGCACATGATGAGGAGGAGGGAATACTCTGCTGAGATGAAGAACAGAAAGAAAAACACCTGAGCAGCACATGCTGAGTAGGAGAGGTGCCTGGTGCCCAGAGGGAATTGTGCATGGCCTTGGGGACAGTGGTGCAGATGGAGCCCAGGTCGCTGAGGGCCAGGCTGAGCAGGAAGAAGAACACGGGGCTGGGCAGGTGCTGGCCGCAGGCTCCGGCACTGATGATGAGGCCGTTGGCCAGGAGGGCAGCCAGGGAGATGCCCAGGAAGAGGCAGAAGTGCAGGAGCTGCAGCTGCCGCGTGTCTGCCAATGCCAGCAGGAGGAAGTGCCTGATGGAGCTGCTGTTGGACATTTCTGCACTCTGGACTGTTGGAAGAAGGCATTGACAAGCTGGGACAGATTCCCCTGAGTCAATCCTATGCTATTTTCTTAGGAATCCCCTCAAAACAACTTCTCCTCCTGTGACAGAACTTGGCTAAGCTTTTTGATTTCTGAGCTCAGGTTTGTGCTGCTGCCTCATCCTCAGCGTTGCTCTCAGCCTGAACACTGGGGGCCCAGAGGGAAAACAGGGCTCCCTGTGCCCCAGTGCAGTCGGACCTGCTGGTCCCCACACAGGTGCCCTTTGCTCATTTCACCTCCCTCTATTTCCTGGTGATTGTACTTAAAATGGGCTTGAAAAATAAAGTGACTTTTTGAAGGCCCCAATTTCAAAACCATTGCTCTAAACCCTTCTTCCTTTCCCTGTGCAGCTGTGGTTGCTCTGGCTCTCTGCTGCCTGCAGTTGTGCCTCCTGGCAGCTGTTTCTCTGGGTCCAAGGCTTGTCCCTGCCAGTGCTGCCAGAGCCCAGCCCAGCCCTGGGGGCTCAGCTCTGCCCTGCAGAGCCCTCCCAGCACAGGGCACTGCCCAGGGGCATCTCCCTGGCAGCAGGGCCTGAAGGGCAGCTCAGACAAAGGGAGATGCTGCAAGCCAAGGTGCTGCTGGTGCTGTCTGCAGGCAGAGGAGTGTGAGGAGGCACTTCCTGAGGGAGATCTGAGGCAGAGCTGCTGATCCCCAGGGCAGCAGTGCAGGAGTCTCAGTGACACAGACAAACCTGAGAGCCCCTTTCCCTTCCCTTGAGGAGAAAGCTGAGAGCAGCTCTGGCCATGCAGCACCACCTCCCCAGCAGGAGGAGTCTGCCCTGAGGGGGGCCGCTCCTTCCACCTCCAACTCCTCCCCACAGCCCATGGGGAGCTCCCAGGCAGGCTGAGAGCTGCCCCTGGCAGGTGGCAGATGCCCTGGCCTGGCAAAGAGCCCTCAGGGCTGCAGGAGCTGCTCTGCAGGACAGCCCTGGGCACCCCTGGCTCCTGCCCACCTTCAGAGCCTGCAGCCGGCCCTGGCAGCAGGAGCCGTCCTGCCCTGTCCCTCTGACAGTGCCCAGGGCAGCCCCGCTCTGCAGCACATCCTCCCCCAAGGCAGGAACGGCAGCAGAGCCATCCTCACAGCCATGGCAGCCGTGTCATGGGCCAGCCCTAGAGGATCCCTGCAGCCAGAGACTCACTGTGTCCCACGCTGTGAAGGTTTCTCCACGAATGAGTTCAGAGCTGTCCTTCCAGCTGCTTTAGCTAGCTCTCTGCTCACTCCTCCCAGGTACCTGCAGGCAGTGCCCTCAGCCCTGCTGGGCAGGCAGAGGAGCTGCTCCTCAGCAGAGCTGCCTCTTTGAAGCTCTCGCTGGTTGCCAGGAGCTTGAGAGTTCCCTCTGTGCCAGGAGCCCGGCCCAGCTCAGCAGCACAGCAGCAGCACAAGGACTTTAATGACCCTCTCAGGCCTTTGGTGTTGTTCACATCAGACTCAGTCCCTCAGAGCGTCTTCAAAAAACTTCTCAAGAACTCAAAGATTCAAAGTCCAAAGTTTCTTGAACTTTTAATGGGTCCCATCAGGACACGACTCACGTGAAAGTGTCCCCAGGTTCCAGTGAGAGCAGAACTCTGGAGGCAGCGATGGCAGGTGGGGACAAGCAAGGGAAAGGTGTCTCTGGTGCTGAGCAAACCTGGCTGTGTTCCCTGAGTGCAAAGGGCCAAGGCCTGAGCCCCAGCCCCTGGCAAGGCAGATCCTGTCCCTCCCTCAGTGCTCAGGGCTCTTGCCGGGGCACTGGGAAGTGGGGATGGGCAGTGCCCAGGGCAGCACCATGGGGCGGCCCCTGCCAGGCTGCTGGGCAGGGACAAGGAGGCACTGAGGCCCCAGGGCTGCAAGGGTCACTTGTCTCCTGCTGGCCTCAGGGCCAGGGCCAGCAGCCGTGGCCAAAGGGCTGCACAAGTTGGCTCTGTCAGGGCCTTGCAGCTGCTGCCCATCCCTCTGCCCTCTGCAGCCCAGGCTGTGCCACGCTGTCCCTGCCCTGCGCCTCTGTCCCTGCAGGCTGTCCTCATCCCCCCGGCTGCCCCACCTGGCTGGCCCCTTCCTTTGCCGGCAGCTCTGCGTCCTGCCTGCCTCTACCTGGGCACACAAAGCCTTGGGCTGCTCCAGGCTCCTTCTGGGGGACGTGTTGCACCCCAGCCCTGCCTGGGAGGGAAATTCCTTTCTCCTGGTGTCCACTCTGGACCTCCCCAGCTGCCCTGTCACAAAGGCCCCTCGGTTCTTTGGGGCCCAGCAGTGCCACAGTGGCCCCTTGGCTCCATGGAACGCCACAGGGTCACAATGGTTCCCTTGGTGCCACCAGCCCTGCAGGGTCACAACGGCCCCTGGGTTCCACGAGGCCACGCGGGGTCACAGTGGTCTCCAGAGGAAGGGCAGCACCGAGCCCCAGGGTTTCAGGGGCAGATGAGACACAGCCACCAGAGGCCAAGGCCAGCCACATCTGTCTGTCCTGGCAGGTTTGTCTGGGAGCAGCCCTTGGATATTGGGAATTTGGGAGGTGGAATCCCAATTTTGGCCATGGGCACCTTGTTGAGAAGGATGGGTTTATTCCACATGAAAGTAAAGCACAAAGTCCAAGAGTTTAGGAAGAAGATGAGAGGTGGCCACCATGGGTGAGGGCAGCCAGACCTGTCTCTCATGGCAGCTTTTGTCTGGGAGCAATCCTTGGATAGACAGAATTTGGGAGGTAGAATTTCAGTTTTGGCCATGGGAGCCTGGATGAGAAGGACGGTTCTTTTCCTTAGGAAGGAAAGCACGAAGCCCCAGGAGCCCCAGGGCTCCTGAGCCAGCCCCTGCTGCCCCGGGAGGGAATTTGGGGAGGGGGCAGAGGGGGTGCGCAGCCCCTGCCGGGGGATGACCCCGGCCCAGCGCCCTTCGTTCAGCACCGAGCTGGGCGTGGGGCCGCAGGAGGAAGAGGCCGATGGGAAGCAGATCCTGCAGGGGAGACAGGGCTTGGGCTCAGGGCAAGGTTCTGCCCTGCACACCTGGCTCAGGTGTGAGCCTGCCCCAGGAAGGGAGCGGGACATTCCCATCCCCACGGATCAGGGCTGGGAGCAGCACTGGGACCAGGGACATGGAAATACTGGGAGCCACTGGGACCGCACTGAGGGGTGAATTATCCCCCCCAGCACCTTTCCAGGCCGCCCTGTGACCTGAGAAATGCTCGCTGGGCCTCAGCCTTGGCCAAGAGCCCCCGGGCTCAGCTGCTCTGAGCTCAGGCGCTGCCGGCTCCCGCAGCCCGCCCAGGGCCGCCCTGCCCGTGCCGGGGCTGTGCTGGAATTCTCTGCTGCTGCTGGGCCACTCGGGGGGTCTGGCCCAGCAGGAAAGGTGACCTTGAGCCAGGAGCTTTCCTTGGCCGCAGCAAAGCCTCAGCATGGAAAGACCTTCCCAGCGCTGTGCCCTGGGCCGGGAGGGATTGTGCCACCAGAGCTGTCCCTCCATTTCTTCTGCCAGGCAGCTCTAGGACATGGAAAGTGGAGAAGCCAGAGCTGCTTCTCAGCTTTTCACAGTCCTCCAGAGGAATCCTGTGTGGGAAGCAGCCTGGGAACAGGGTTGAGGTGCCAGGGCAGGGGAATTCAGAGCCCTTTCCTCCCCCGTGGGCTGAGGCTCTGGCCCTTGCCCTTTGCAATGGCCCTGCAGCTGCCAGAGGGGCCTTTTTGGCTCAGCTGAGAGCAGTCCTGCTGCAAGGCTGTCCTCGAGCTGCTTGGGCTGCACATGTGCCCAGGGAATGCTCATTGCTTGCAGTCTCAGGTGCTGTGCGTGTGCAGGTGTAACTACTGCAGGAGGGAACAGCTCTGCTGGGGGGAGTTCTCTTTTTCTTGGTGGTTTTTCTGTTGAATGAACGTTCCCTGCCAGCTCTTCCCTGCAGAGCTCTGTAGCTGTATGTGCCACTTGTCTGTGGCACTGTGGCTCAGGAGGTGGCCAAGGGGAGCTTGGCCGAGGTGTGGGCAGAGGAATGGCCATCAGGCCAGGCTGGGGGGTCAGCGGCCGGTCAGTTGCGTTGGGTGGCCGCGGCTCTGGACGCTTGTGTGGGAGCGTGTGCAGGGCTGGAAGGCTGGGGCTGCCGCCGCTGTGTCGCAGAGCCGGGAAGGCCGGGGCTGGCCCGGCCCTGGCCCGGCCCCGCCAGTTCTGCCAGCTGCCGGCGGGGACACAAAGGGCAGCTCCGAGCTGCGGCCGCTGCGCTGCGGCCGCACAAACGCAGCGCCCGCAGAGCTCCAGGGCAAGGTGCTGGCCCTGGCTCGGGGCTGGGCCGGGGCCAGCGGCAGAAAATCAACTTGCAGCTCGGGCCCCGCAGCAGGGAGGAGCAGCAATTGCTGGGGGAGAGAGACTCTTGCCAAGGGCCTGCGGGGCCGGGCCCCAGGGAACGGCTTCCCGCTGCCCGAGGGCAGGCTGAGATGGGATGTGGGGCAGCAATGGTTCCCTGGCAGGGCGCTCAGGGCCTGGCACAGGCTGGCCCGAGAAGCTGCGGCTGCCCCCGCATCCCTGCAAGTGTCCCAGGCCGGCTCGGCCATTGGGGCTTCCTGCCCAGGAGGGCTGGGCTGGGCTGGGGCTGCTGAGGGCGGGATGGGCTCTGGCTGAGCCAGCTGAAGGCTGCGCATGATGAGGCCGGGGGGACCCCGTTGCTGAGTGGGTTCTGGGGTATCCCACATTCCTGAAGGGATTTTAGGGTATGTCCCATTCCTGAGGCATTTTTGGGGTGCCCCCCAATGCTTAGGGAGGGGTTCTGAGAGGGGGGCTCTGGTGCTTGGAAGGGGGACCTATTGTCAGGGAGCCGGGGAGCCCATTTTGGGAAGGATGCTGCTGTTTCTGGCAATGTTGAGAGGTTCTGAATGGGCTGTGGGGCCCTGGCTCTCATTTTGGGACTTGAGGTGAGCCCATGGGCACAGCAAGGGCTGAGGAGAGGTTCCAAGCTCCCATTTGGGATGGAGGGATTGAGCGGGTGCCTCCAATAAACTCAATCCCAGCCCCAATGTGTCGATGGCAGCCCCAAATGGCTCGATCCGTCAGCCCCAAGGCCTGGCTGTGGGGAGTCAGGAGCCACAGAAGGGGAATTGGTGTCCAGGAGGGATGGGATGGGATGGGATGGGATGGGATGGGATGGGATGGGATGGGATGGGATGGGATGGGATGGGATGGGGGTTGCATCATGGGGGTGGGATGAAGTTTGGGATTGATGGGGTGGTTTGAACACTTGGAGTGGGGCACTCCAGGGAGGAAAACCAGGAGCTGCTTTTGGGGAGGCACCTGCTGCTTTTTGACAATTTTAGGGCCTCTAAGTGGCTTCTGGGAGGTTGCAGTGAATTTGGGGAAAGTGCCATAAACCCCCCGCAATTTGGGGGGCTGAGGTGAAATCCCCACATTTTGGGAGGGTGAGAGGACCCTAATTGGGAGGGGATCCTGCTGCTTTGCACCCCTTCAATGGGGTGAGAAGTGGCTTGTGAGGGACGGAAGGAAGGAAGGAAGGAAGGAAGGAAGGAAGGAAGGAAGGAAGGAAGGAAAACAATGCAAGTACTGAATGAAACAAAAAAAAGATAAATAACTGAGTTCTCTTTTAAAAAATATCAATTCCCTCTGAATCCAAAGTTGCAGAAGACTTTTCTTTCCACATTTGGGTTTTGTTTTTATCTCTCATACTTTTTCTGGTTCTTTTCTTTTTTCTCTTGTTTTTAATAGATAAGACCTGCTAGGAAAGGAATGCAGAGCAAAATGAGACCCATTTCTGGCAGGCAATGAAAGTGTCGGCTCCTGGTCTGGTTGCTTTTGTGTGGATCCCTCATCTCTGTGGCACGGGGGGAATAGCAGTGCTGGGAGCCAGCAGCGGGCTCAGGAGCATCCCGCTCTGTCAGCTCTGAGCAGGTGGCACATGTCCTGCTCTCCTGCTGCCCTCCAAAGCACAGAATCCATGGGCAAGTTTAGGCCCAGCTCTGGGCACAGCCAGCATGGCCTGGGCACGGGAACGGGGGCCAAAGCGGGCGGGATCCTTCTGCAGCTGCCTGGTGGTTTCTGGTTTCTGTGCCCAGAGTGCCAGGATGTTCTTAAGAGGTGCTTGTCCATGCAGCCCTTGGACAGGCCGTCCTTGGAAGAGCTCTTCAGTGCTCCTTGGCTGCAGGGTGTTCATGTGCCCTAGAGGATGGCAGGGACCCACGGGCACAGTGTGATCCAGGGGCCTGGCAGGTAACAGCCCCACACAGCTCTTGGCAATCAGTGGCAAAGCAAAGCAGACTATTTTGTCCTGTCTGTAGCTCTGAGCAGGGAGCATCAGAAGGGAACACGCAGCTCTTGGGCTGCAGCTGAGCTGGAGGCCTGCTCTGGCAAGCACTGGTGGCCACCATCCCCCCTGGTTTTGTTTGTCTGGTTCATTGATGGCTGGGGCCCTGGGCAGAACCCTGAGAGCCTGGTGTGGCCCCAGGGAAGGAGAAGGAGCCCCTGGAGAAGCTGTACCAGGTGGGGCTGCTGCTGCTGGAGCCACCAAGGACGAGCTCAAGGCCGACAACCTCTTCCTGGAGCTGGCCAGTGGCAGCTGAAGATGATGGACTTTGATTCTGGCACCTTCTCCAAAGACACGCTCCACGGCCAGTGTGCAGGTGAGTCCAGAGCCAGGGGGATGCTCCCAGAGCTGGGCATGGCACGGCCTGGCCGGGCACCAAAGGTTCCCCCTTTGCTGGGGCGGCTGCAGGGAATTCTTCAGTGGCTGCCAAACTGCTTTTGGGCTCTGGGCAGCTGCTGAGGAGGTGGCTGTGCCATGGCTGGCTGCAGGCTGGGCACATGTCCTGCCCTCCTGCTCTGCTCCCAAAGGCAGCAATGCTGGGCAGCTTTGGGCCCTGCTCTGAGCACAGCCAGCACGGCCTGGGCACTGCGGGCGGCTGGGACAAGGCCGTGAAATCCAACATCTGGCCTTGTTTGGGGCTGTATGGTCAAAGTCAGCTCCCTTGGCTCCTCCTTGAGCCCTGGCCAGGCTTAGGAGGAAGCCAAGAGGAGGATGAAAGCAGATGTTCCTGCACTAGAAGTGCTGTCAGTTTGTTTCTCCAGCACTGTCAAAGCTGGGCCCTCTCCCAGCGGGGTTGGAGCCTCAGCTGTGGCTGGAGGCAGCTGCAGGAATTCCCAGTGTCCGGGAGTGGCTCTCCAGTCCTTGGCTGGGACAGCTTCCCCCAGCTGATGGGTGGCTCTGGGTGATGGTAAAGTCTGAGGGTCACTGGGGCTGGATCTTGGTTAATCACTGCAGGCAATCTTTGGCACTGATGACTGGGGGCATTGCTGAGCTGTTCCTGCTGTGATTCTTTGCTAATGATTATGTGCTTTGCTGAGCTTATGCTTTTGTAATTCTTTGCAGATTTGCATTTTATAAATTGCACAATCCCTTCAGTAGGGTCTGTGTCTTTGGTGCTGACCCTGCCCACCAGCAAAACAGGGCCCCATCCTGCCTGAGTGTTACCTGGGAAGACAAAAACCCTCACTCCAAATGTCCCCCCCTTCCTCCTTGTTCCCCCCACTTTATACACTGGCCATGATGTCCTGTGGTCTGGGATATCCCTGGGGTCAGTTGGGGTCACCTGTCCTGGCTGTGACCCCTGCCAAGCTCCCCCTCACCCCCAGCCCCTCCCCAGCGTGGCCGGACGAGGGGCAGGAAAGGCCTTGGCTCTGTGCAAGCTCAGCAAGAACAAAACCATCTCCGTGTGAGCAACGCTGTGCTCAGCACAGAGCCAAACACAGCCCCAGAGAAAGGCCTGGCAAGGAAATTCCCTCTGCCCCAGCCCACAGCAGCACCCCATGGCCATCCACCATCACCACGGCTCCACGGGTTCCTTTCCATGGCCCTGGCCCTGGCCACGGGACCTTGGGCTGGTGGCCATGGCAGCCGACTGTGGCCCAGGGCTCAGTGCCCGTGTCCATGGCAGCAGTGCCCAGCCACGGGCCCTGAGTGCAGGTGACCGTGCCAATCCCCATGGCAGCGGGGCCAAGCGTTGGTGTCCATGGCACCAAAGTGAGGAACGGGTCCCTGTGGCCGCTGCCGTGGCATCAGCGAGTGTCAGTGCAATTGTAGCTGGCACCAGCCCCGGCACCGCTCTGTCCTGAGGGCTGCCATGGCAGCCGAGGGCAGCCCAGGTCTGCGGGCAAGTGGCCACGGACCCTGAGTGCAGCAATGGGTCCTGGGGGGGTTTCCAAGGGAACTGGAACTGATGAGGGTTGCCATGGCATCCAACCCCCTGGGATGTCACACAGCCACCCTGGGATGTCCCACAGCCAACCTGGGATGTCAAAACTCATTCTGTGATGTCACATAGCCACCCTGTGATGTCATAGACACCCTGTGATGTCATAGACACTCTGTGATGTCATGCCACCCATCTGTGATGTCACAGTCCTCTCTGTGATATCACTGTGATAGCTCTGTGATGTCACAGCAGACTCTATGATGTCATACAGCTCCCCTGTGATGTCACACAACCACTCTGTGATGTCACACAAGCACCCTGTGATGTCACAGTCCTATCTGTGATGTCACAACTCTGCACTGTGATGTCACACCAGCACCCTGTGATGTCACAGCCATCTCTGTGATGTCATAGTCTGCCCTGTGATGTCAGAGCCCAATCTGTGATGTCACAGCCAACTCTATGATGTCACAGCACCACTCTCTGATGTCACAGAGCTGCTCCATGATGTCGCCGTAGACTCTATGATGTCATACAGCCACCCTGTGATGTCACACAGCCCCTTTCTGACATCACAGCTGCTCTGTGGCTCTGTGACACAGGCACAGAGGTGTTACCAAAACTTCAGGGAAACAAAACCTCCTCAGCATCAGCGCAGCACGAAGCAGCAGCATTCTTTATTGGGCCGGATGCACGAGGGGAGAGCCCCTCCCAAAGTCATGTGTGCCGAGGTCAGGAATGTTCCTGTTTGCAGACTGTGTTTCACAGACTCATTCCCAGACTGTCCCACAATAAACACACACACGACAATCATTTCCCCAAAATCATTGCATATTTCCCCCACCCCTTTGCACATCCGTTCTTCTGCCCTGGGGCTCTCTTTGGGGGTCCCTGGTGGTCGGTGACCCCAAAGCCAGCCCTGACTGCCCAGTGAACTGGTGAAAGTTGGCACACCTGGGCTGGTTGCTGCCTACAGAATCAGCCTTGTGCGGTTCCATGGCCAGTGGCTTTTGGAGAAGAAGCATTGTATGAACCCACCAGGTGCAAACGGTTTTTCATCTGGTAAATTTCCCCCCTTGGAGGGTTGGGAAGCTTCTCTTCCCTTCAAGCCTTCGTAAGCCTCACTCTGCTCCTTTACTCACATCCCACGAGTTCCTCAGCTGCTTTCACAACCATGTTCTTTACACAGCTCAAAGCAAGTGTCACAAGCACAAGTATTGCTGGGATCCCAGTTAGACTTTGCAAAAGTCAGGCCAACCATCAGTCAGAGAAAATCCAAGTCCTTGAAATATTTTATCCAGTTACTGTCTAATCCTCCCCTTAATTCCCTGCTGGATGCAGCAACTGATTTTATCCTCTCTACCCGATCATCCAATCCAGCATCACATTTGGAATGTGCACACAACAAGTGTTGCTGTTTCAGTTCAAGAATCCACATACTCCCTGTCCATGTAACAGCAATAGGGCTAAAGCCAATCTGCTCTGTAAAGTCATTTTAGCTGTGGCTGGCAATTGTTCCTTTATTTCAGCAAGCCCCAAAGGAGCTGCATTCACTCAGGTTTCCATCTGCAGAGCCCAATGGTGTGTGGCTGCTCTGTTCCTAAAGGCAGATCTTTGCGGAGCAGAGATGAATTCTAAAATCCATCCCGCTGTAGTTCCCGCACTGGGATGTTTCCAAGTTCCATCCCCTTTAACCTTTCCCCACAGTTGGGTTCCCGGTGGTGACTCCTTGCACGAGGGACGGAACGTTAATACCCCCAGTGTCCATGGTGCTCCTGATTCTCCCAGGGCCAAACGTGTGCTCCAAATTCCATCACTTCCCACCCATCCTGGGGCTCCTAAGGATCTGACCGCATCCTGCTGACACTCTGTGCCTCTCCAAGGCTTGCTGTTTGTTGGCTGAGCCCAGGTGTCACTGAGAAAGGCAGAATCATTTCTACAAACACAGCCTAGCCTCAGAGCCTGGGCCACAGCCAGGAGCTGCTGCACCTCAGGATTCCAAACAGCTCAAGTGTCTGTCCCAGGGCAATCCCACTTTTCCTTTGTCCTGGGATCCTTTGGCCTTGACCTTGTTAAATCAGGATATTTTATACCCACCTGTAAGGGGTCCCGTGGAAGGCCTGGGCTCCCTTCCCAGCCCAGACACCCCTGAACTGGCTGGAAACATTCCCATTGTCCTGTCTGAGGGTGATTCCATACTGCTGGAATTTGGCAGCTCCAGGGGCTATCAGTGCAATCTGTCAGCTGATCAATATTTCCTGAGGTAATTTCCAGATCCAGTTTGGAAATGTTACAATTCTCAGCAGTATCGTTCTTATGTGTCCATGGTAAGGAATATTCTCCTTCCATCCCTGTCCAGGTGCCCTGGGTGCTATTTCCTTCCACAAGTGTTCCCAGATTTTTGTCAAATTGCTGACTGAAGCTCCCCACGGAACTGGATTTTCTGCACAGGTTGGTGTTGGCAAACAAGCTGTTACAGGGGTCACATTCTGTCATCTGCCAACATCTTGCACTGACTTTGAAAACCGCATTTCCCTTCCCAGAAGTCAGGAACATCGTTTCTATTTTTATTATAGTTACACAATAATTGATCATCTAGATCCAATAAAGAGTATCCCCTTAGAAAATCCTATTCAATACCTAAAACAATAGGATTGATGTAAAACCCCAAACTCCATGGTGTCAGACAGTCTTGTTTCTGCTGTGTTTAATGTGTGCTTGCTGGTTTTACCCGCATGTGATGAACCCTGAGTTTGATTCCTTCTACCTTGAGTGCAGGGTAGGTTACCAGGAGGACTTGAGATGGTCCCTTCCACTTTGGCTGGATTGTTCCAAAATTCCAGGTTCTGATGTACACCGCATCTCCTGGTTGGAAAGGATGTACAGGCGAGTCCAGCCCCAATGATCTGTTGAGAACCATGCACCTTTTAAGGCTTACAAGAGTTAGTCCCAGTGCTATTAAATATTCATTGCAGCAAAACTTCTGAGACTTCCCTTGTCTTGTTGGTGCCACATGGGAAAGCTTCTGGCCATCCAGAAAAAGGATCCACCAATACCAAAATGTGCCAGTCCCCCTTCTGTCTGGGCAGTTCTGCAAAATCAGTTGGCCAAAATCACCTGGTGATTCCCATGTAACGAGCCCTGGAGGCAGCCTTCTTCCTTCAAAACCAATCCCATCTTTCTCAACAACTGATCTATTATTTTTTGCCATTTTTGTGCTTACTAGATGCCTTTGTAAACTGGCCACCATATTCTCCATCTCCTAATGTGTTTCCTGATGTTTTAGTTCCATTATACATTAATTGTGGAGCTCCAATTACCTGCCCACACGGGGTTACCAATCACCTGCTGGGATTTTCCGTAGCTGCTGCTGATGGGGCTGACTGCCTGTCCTGATCACTGGAATCTGGCTTTTGTTGCAGAACATTCAAGTTTTTGCTAGGTATTAGTGCAAGGAGAGCTTTTTCAGCACCCTCTTGAGCTGTTTGGTCAGCCAATGGAGTCCCTGGATTAACTGGGGAGTCTCCAAACCCATGGGCTTTACAAGGGCATCAGGGCCACTTCTTTTGGTTTTGGCACACTCTGCAGTAGGTGACTGATTTCTTTTTGTACTCACTGGAGACCTCTGTGCCCTTTCCTTCCATGTGGCTCCCTGGGCGTCTATTATTCCAAACCCAGAGTTCAAATCAGTCCATATGTTCACCTTTTTTCCTTCAGTGATTTCTAGGAAAGGTCATTCATTCTGCTTTTTGTGCTGATGTGTTCAAAGCTAAAGCCTGGGCTTCTATGACCTGGGTTGAGGTTCCCACTGCACACCCAGCTGCCCGTTTTCCATCCGTACCATGCTGCTCCCACCAGGGTGCAGGTCCAGTGCTGGCTCCTGGATGGGATTGCTCTCGAGGTCCCAGAGTCTGCCAGAACACACTTGTTCCATGGATCCCAGGCAGCCATAGCACAAAGATTCCAACCCTTCTCTTAGAAGGGACTCGAACACTTCCCTGTTCCAACCTTGGGTACCTTGAACCAAACCCTGCAAAGCTTTTGCTGCACCTTACAGGCAGGTCAACAGTTTACACTGGGAAAGGAAAAGGTGCCTTTATCTTACCAGGGGTCTTTCTCTGATTTCCTTTGGAGCAGGGATCAAGGGTTCTTCCCAGAATCCTTCAGTGCTGCCTGCAGGTCCTGCCATCCCTCAGATCTGTTGAAATTCAAGAGGATGAGGCCACGGGGTGTCCCAATGGTGCCTTGGTTCCATGGGCCCCACAGTGTAACCATGGTGTCCTTGGTTCTGCAGTGTCACAATGGACCCTTCATTCCATGAGGCCCCACAGTGTGGCAATGGTCCCTTGAGTCCATGAGGCCCCACAAGGTCACAATGGTCCCTTGGTTCCATGGCCCCGCACTCTCACAATGCTCTCCTTGGCTGCACAAGGTCCCGTAGTGGCACAAGGGTCTCCTTGGTGCAGAGACCAGGGCAGAAGGGTTCCACAAGGCCCCAGAGTGTCACAAGGATCTCCTTGGATCTACAGTGTCAGAACTGACCCTTGGTTACACGAGATCCTCCTGTGTCCCAAGGGCTCGTTGGTTCCACAGGGCCTGATTCTCTAACACTTCAGAGATGGTGTAGGACAGTTTCTATTTTCCCGCAGTTTGGTGACGAAAGGAGCACGCTGGGCAGAGCACGGAGATGCTGCTGCTGTCTGCTCAGGGGAAAGGGTCCAACAAGGCTGAGGGGCTGGGAGGCTGCTGGAAGGGCCGTGCCCCACATGGTACAGCTTTCCTGGGAGGCAGGGAACAGCAGGAGAGACACGCACTGCCCCACAGAGCAGCTGGGCAGGGGGACACTGGGCATGAGGAGGAGGAAATGTCCCTCCCAGGGCAGCGTGGGGGCAGAAGCACCCAGAGGGAGGATGAGCTCAGGGCATGTGTGTGTGCCCAAGGCACAGAGGGTGAGGCTGGGCACAGCTCAGGCCAGGGCTGGAGGTGGCAGGGCAGAGCTGGTGGTGGGGCAGTGAGATGGGAGTGTGCAGCCTGCAGGGACACAGCAGCAGCGGTGGGACAGCGCAGGACAAGCTGTGCTGGACATGGCCAAGGGCCCTGGCAGGGCTGGCAGTGTCCAGGAGAAGCCAAGACTTGGTGCCCAGGGTCATGGCAGCGTATCTTCCACCAAGGGCTTAGAGGACACACCTTGTCCTCAGGCCCTGGGGCCTCCTGGGAATAGCCCCAGAAAGTCTGGGCACTGTCAGCCCCCTGTCCTGCCCTCAGCATTCCCCCACATCCCAGCAGCCTCATTTGGGAATGGCTCTGCTCCAGGATGGCATGCTGCAGAGAATGCAGGTAGATTTTGTGCTCACTCCTGGCATGCAGCTGGACAATAAAGCCTGATCCAGCCCCCCCTCAGCCCATGTCTGGCTCTGGCATTGGGGCGGGGCAACTTTGGGAGCAGCCCCAGCCCTGCTCCTGCTCCCGGCTGGGCACCCAGCTGCTGGGACACAGGTGTGTCCTGATGCCACCGTCTACTCCTTTGAGAAGGGGAGGACAGAGTGCATCAGGGAGTTTGGTGTGGCTTACATGCGGCAAGGAGAAGGTGCAGCCCCGAACTGGCTTTCACTTCTAGAACCTTTTGCTATTGCGGGAGCAGCTGCTGGAGCTTTTCAACCGAGCTGCAAGAGTGAAAAGTGTGATGGCATGTCTATCTGAGAAGGAAGGTTCGGTGCCGCAGCCTGTTGTGCACAATTTATATGCTGATAAGAGAAGGGGGTGCTTTTGGAACGTTTTCCTTCCTGACACTTCTGTCTCTGTGAGCTTTAGCTGCTTGGACTCAGGGATACCGAAGGTGTGTGAAAGTGACTGGGATGCGAGAATCATGTTGCACAGGGAACAGGGAAGGTCAGCAAATGTTTCCTGTCCTGGCACATCTCTCAGTCTGAACTGCAGCTGCAGATGCTTCACTTCCGCCAAGGACTCTGCCACCTTGAGAGAAGGATGTGCTCTATGGAGTTGAGAAAGAAAGTGCGTCTCACTAGCTTCTTTCCTCTACTTCATAGACAGCAAAGGGGCTATGAAAGGCAGCACTGGCTTTTTGTTCTAGGACTTCTTCTTTACAAGCAGCTGCTGGATGTTTGGAAGGGGGTTTGGGATATGCAAAAATGAGAGGCTAAGATGGTAAGAGGGTAAGATGGAAGTCATCTGGCAAAAGCAGAGCTCACAAAAGGGCCAGCTGAGAAAGCTCTTGCTGCCTACAACTTCAACTGCACCCCTCAAAGCAGCAGCACACACGCTGCTCTCGGCACTTTCCTTCTCAGCTCTACGCACCATCCTAAGCCTTGCCTCTCCCACACTCAGGATCCAAAGACAACGGCACCAGGGACTGCTCACACACTAAAGGCACCAGGACAAAAGGCTCACCAGCTTGGCCTTTGCATTCCCGCTGACAGCTCCACAGCTTGAACCCAGAGAACTGCCTGCTGCCAACAGCCTTTCCAATCACTCTGAGCACCTCATGACAAGGAGCTGCAGCGTGTGGGGAATGAATCTCCAGCAGCCTCCTGCCCCAGGCTGTCCCCCGGGAGCAGCCCTGCTCCAGGCCGTGACTGCCACCTGCACAGCCAAAGGACCCAGAGCCGGTGTTACACACCACGGCTGTGCCTGGCACAGAGACACCAGTGGCCACACAAGTGGCCATGGCACTGTCCACACACAGTCCCTGCTGCTGCTCCCCCAGCCGCTGGCACCAACTCCCAGCCACCCACTCCTAAAGCCACGGGGCCCACTGGGACACTGCGGGGGCTCGTGGAAGCCAGCGGCCATTGTGACACAGCGGGGCTGCACAGAGCCCACGGTGCTTTGTGACCCGTGGCTCCCAGGAGAGCCTTTGTGATGCTGGGGAACTACAAGGAAGCCTGGCTCCTCTGTGACACCACCACAGAAGCTCAGGGGAGCCCTGGAGACCGTGCTGATGCTATTGAACCTGATGCAACCCTGCCTCCTCTGTGACACCACAGAACCTCTGGGAGCCCTGGAGACCGTGGTGATGCTATGGAACCTGATGCAACCCTGCCTCCTCTGTGACACCACAGAACCTCTGGGAGCCCTGGAGACCGTGCTGATGCTATGGAACCTGATGCAACCCTGCCTCCACTGTGACACCACAGAAGCTCAGGGAGCCCTGGAGACTGTGGTGATGCTATGGAACCTGATGCAACCCTGCCTCCACTGTGACACCACAGAACCTCTGGGAGCCCTGGAGACCGTGCTGATGCTATGGAACCTGATGCAACCCTGCCTCCACTGTGACACCACAGAAGCTCGGGGAGCTCTGCAGACCGTGGGGATGCTGGCGAAGCTGACGGAACCCTGGGCACCACAGTGACGCTATGGAACCTGGTGGAACCGAGGGGCCACAGTGACACTGTGGGGCCTTTTGGAAGCAACAGGACCCTGGTGGGAAGCCACGGGATGATTAATCCTGCACGAACCTGCTCCAGGTGGGCTCCTCTCTCCCGGCTTCCACAGGTGCTGCTAGGATCCCACTCCGGCACTGGCTTGGCACGGGCTCACGGCTTCCTTTGGCAATGGCTCTGCTCCAGGATGGCATGCTGCAGAGAATGCAGGTAGATTTTGTGCTCACTCCTGGCATGCAGCTGGACAATAAAGCCTGATCCAGCCCCCCCTCAGCATATGTCCGGCTCTGGCATTGGGGCGGGGCAACTTTGGGAGCAGCCCCAGCCCTGCTCCTGCTCCCGGCTGGGCACCCAGCTGCTGGGACACAGGTGTGTCCTGATGCCACCGTCTACTCCTTTGAGAAGGGGAGGACAGAGTGCATCAGGGAGTTTGGTGTGGCTTACATGCGGCAAGGAGAAGGTGCAGCCCCAAACTGGCTTTCACTTCTAGAACCTTTTGCTATTGCGGGAGCAGCTGCTGGAGCTTTTCAACCGAGCTGCAAGAGTGAAAAGTGTGATGGCATGTCTATCTGAGAAGGAAGGTTCGGTGCCGCAGCCTGTTGTGCACAATTTATATGCTGATAAGAGAAGGGGGTGCTTTTGGAACGTTTTCCTTCCTGACACTTCTGTCTCTGTGAGCTTTAGCTGCTTGGACTCAGGGGTACCGAAGGTATGTGAAAGTGACTGGGATGCGAGAATCATGTTGCACAGGGAACAGGGAAGGTCAGCAAATGTTTCCTGTCCTGGCACATCTCTCAGTCTGAACTGCAGCTGCAGATGCTTCACTTCCGCCAAGGACTCTGCCACCTTGAGAGAAGGATGCGCTCTATGGAGTTGAGAAAGAAAGTGCGTCTCACTAGCTTCTTTCCTCTACTTCATAGACAGCAAAGGGGCTATGAAAGGCAGCACTGGCTTTTTGTTCTAGGACTTCTTCTTTACAAGCAGCTGCTGGATGTTTGGAAGGGGGTTTGGGATATGCAAAAATGAGAGGCTAAGATGGTAAGAGGGTAAGATGGAAGTCATCTGGCAAAAGCAGAGCTCACAAAAGGGCCAGCTGAGAAAGCTCTTGCTGCCTACAACTTCAACTGCACCCCTCAAAGCAGCAGCACACACGCTGCTCTCGGCACTTTCCTTCTCAGCTCTACGCACCATCCTAAGCCTTGCCTCTCCCACACTCAGGATCCAAAGACAACGGCACCAGGGACTGCTCACACACTAAAGGCACCAGGACAAAAGGCTCACCAGCTTGGCCTTTGCATTCCCGCTGACAGCTCCACAGCTTGAACCCAGAGAACTGCCTGCTGCCAACAGCCTTTCCAATCACTCTGAGCACCTCATGACAAGGAGTGTGGGGAATGAATCTCCAGCAGCCTCCTGCCCCAGGCTGTCCCCCGGGAGCAGCCCTGCTCCAGGCCGTGACTGCCACCTGCACAGCCAAAGGACCCAGAGCCGGTGTTACACACCACGGCTGTGCCTGGCACAGAGACACCAGTGGCCACACAAGTGGCCATGGCACTGTCCACACACAGTCCCTGCTGCTGCTCCCCCAGCCGCTGGCACCAACTCCCAGCCACCCACTCCTAAAGCCACGGGGCCCACTGGGACACTGCGGGGGCTCGTGGAAGCCAGCGGCCATTGTGACACAGCGGGGCTGCACAGAGCCCACGGTGCTTTGTGACCCGTGGCTCCCAGGAGAGCCTTTGTGATGCTGGGGAACTACAAGGAAGCCTGCCTCCTCTGTGACACCACCACAGAAGCTCAGGGGAGCCCTGGAGACCGTGCTGATGCTATTGAACCTGATGCAACCCTGCCTCCTCTGTGACACCACAGAAGCTCTTGGAGCCCTGGAGACCGTGGTGATGCTATGGAACCTGATGCAACCCTGCCTCCTCTGTGACACCACAGAACCTCTGGGAGCCCTGGAGACCGTGGTGATGCTATGGAACCTGATGCAACCCTGCCTCCACTGTGACACCACAGAAGCTCAGGGAGCCCTGGAGACTGTGGTGATGCTATGGAACCTGATGCAACCCTGCCTCCACTGTGACACCACAGAACCTCTGGGAGCCCTGGAGACCGTGCTGATGCTATGGAACCTGATGCAACCCTGCCTCCACTGTGACACCACAGAAGCTCGGGGAGCTCTGCAGACCGTGGGGATGCTGGCGAAGCTGACGGAACCCTGGGCACCACAGTGACGCTATGGAACCTGGTGGAACCGAGGGGCCACAGTGACACTGTGGGGCCTTTTGGAAGCAACAGGACCCTGGTGGGAAGCCACGGGATGATTAATCCTGCACGAACCTGCTCCAGGTGGGCTCCTCTCTCCCGGCTTCCACAGGTGCTGCTAGGATCCCACTCCGGCACTGGCTTGGCACGGGCTCACGGCTTCCTTTGGCAATGGCTCTGCTCCAGGATGGCATGCTGCAGAGAATGCAGGTAGATTTTGTGCTCAATCCTGGCATGCAGCTGGACAATAAAGCCTGATCCAGCCCCCCCTCAGCATATGTCCGGCTCTGGCATTGGGGCGGGGCAACTTTGGGAGCAGCCCCAGCCCTGCTCCTGCTCCCGGCTGGGCACCCAGCTGCTGGGACACAGGTGTGTCCTGATGCCACCGTCTACTCCTTTGAGAAGGGGAGGACAGAGTGCATCAGGGAGTTTGGTGTGGCTTACATGCGGCAAGGAGAAGGTGCAGCCCCAAACTGGCTTTCACTTCTAGAACCTTTTGCTATTGCGGGAGCAGCTGCTGGAGCTTTTCAACCGAGCTGCAAGAGTGAAAAGTGTGATGGCATGTCTATCTGAGAAGGAAGGTTCGGTGCCGCAGCCTGTTGTGCACAATTTATATGCTGATAAGAGAAGGGGGTGCTTTTGCAACGTTTTCCTTCCTGACACTTCTGTCTCTGTGAGCTTTAGCTGCTTGGACTCAGGGATACCGAAGGTATGTGAAAGTGACTGGGATGCGAGAATCATGTTGCACAGGGAACAGGGAAGGTCAGCAAATGTTTCCTGTCCTGGCACATCTCTCAGTCTGAACTGCAGCTGCAGATGCTTCACTTCCGCCAAGGACTCTGCCACCTTGAGAGAAGGATGCGCTCTATGGAGTTGAGAAAGAAAGTGCGTCTCACTAGCTTCTTTCCTCTACTTCATAGACAGCAAAGGGGCTATGAAAGGCAGCACTGGCTTTTTGTTCTAGGACTTCTTCTTTACAAGCAGCTGCTGGATGTTTGGAAGGGGGTTTGGGATATGCAAAAATGAGAGGCTAAGATGGTAAGAGGGTAAGATGGAAGTCATCTGGCAAAAGCAGAGCTCACAAAAGGGCCAGCTGAGAAAGCTCTTGCTGCCTACAACTTCAACTGCACCCCTCAAAGCAGCAGCACACACGCTGCTCTCGGCACTTTCCTTCTCAGCTCTACGCACCATCCTAAGCCTTGCCTCTCCCACACTCAGGATCCAAAGACAACGGCACCAGGGACTGCTCACACACTAAAGGCACCAGGACAAAAGGCTCACCAGCTTGGCCTTTGCATTCCCGCTGACAGCTCCACAGCTTGAACCCAGAGAACTGCCTGCTGCCAACAGCCTTTCCAATCACTCTGAGCACCTCATGACAAGGAGTGTGGGGAATGAATCTCCAGCAGCCTCCTGCCCCAGGCTGTCCCCCGGGAGCAGCCCTGCTCCAGGCCGTGACTGCCACCTGCACAGCCAAAGGACCCAGAGCCGGTGTTACACACCACGGCTGTGCCTGGCACAGAGACACCAGTGGCCACACAAGTGGCCATGGCACTGTCCACACACAGTCCCTGCTGCTGCTCCCCCAGCCGCTGGCACCAACTCCCAGCCACCCACTCCTAAAGCTACGGGGCCCACTGGGACACTGCGGGGGCTCGTGGAAGCCAGCGGCCATTGTGACACAGCGGGGCTGCACAGAGCCCACGGTGCTTTGTGACCCGTGGCTCCCAGGAGAGCCTTTGTGATGCTGGGGAACTACAAGGAAGCCTGGCTCCTCTGTGACACCACCACAGAAGCTCAGGGGAGCCCTGGAGACCGTGCTGATGCTATGGAACCTGATGCAACCCTGCCTCCACTGTGACACCACAGAAGCTCAGGGAGCCCTGGAGACTGTGGTGATGCTATGGAACCTGATGCAACCCTGCCTCCACTGTGACACCACAGAACCTCTGGGAGCCCTGGAGACCGTGCTGATGCTATGGAACCTGATGCAACCCTGCCTCCACTGTGACACCACAGAAGCTCGGGGAGCTCTGCAGACCGTGGGGATGCTGGCGAAGCTGACGGAACCCTGGGCACCACAGTGACGCTATGGAACCTGGTGGAACCGAGGGGCCACAGTGACACTGTGGGGCCTTTTGGAAGCAACAGGACCCTGGTGGGAAGCCACGGGATGATTAATCCTGCACGAACCTGCTCCAGGTGGGCTCCTCTCTCCCGGCTTCCACAGGTGCTGCTAGGATCCCACTCCGGCACTGGCTTGGCACGGGCTCACGGCTTCCTTTGGCAATGGCTCTGCTCCAGGATGGCATGCTGCAGAGAATGCAGGTAGATTTTGTGCTCACTCCTGGCATGCAGCTGGACAATAAAGCCTGATCCAGCCCCCCCTCAGCATATGTCCGGCTCTGGCATTGGGGCGGGGCAACTTTGGGAGCAGCCCCAGCCCTGCTCCTGCTCCCGGCTGGGCACCCAGCTGCTGGGACACAGGTGTGTCCTGATGCCACCGTCTACTCCTTTGAGAAGGGGAGGACAGAGTGCATCAGGGAGTTTGGTGTGGCTTACATGCGGCAAGGAGAAGGTGCAGCCCCAAACTGGCTTTCACTTCTAGAACCTTTTGCTATTGCGGGAGCAGCTGCTGGAGCTTTTCAACCGAGCTGCAAGAGTGAAAAGTGTGATGGCATGTCTATCTGAGAAGGAAGGTTCGGTGCCGCAGCCTGTTGTGCACAATTTATATGCTGATAAGAGAAGGGGGTGCTTTTGCAACGTTTTCCTTCCTGACACTTCTGTCTCTGTGAGCTTTAGCTGCTTGGACTCAGGGGTACCGAAGGTATGTGAAAGTGACTGGGATGCGAGAATCATGTTGCACAGGGAACAGGGAAGGTCAGCAAATGTTTCCTGTCCTGGCACATCTCTCAGTCTGAACTGCAGCTGCAGATGCTTCACTTCCGCCAAGGACTCTGCCACCTTGAGAGAAGGATGCGCTCTATGGAGTTGAGAAAGAAAGTGCGTCTCACTAGCTTCTTTCCTCTACTTCATAGACAGCAAAGGGGCTATGAAAGGCAGCACTGGCTTTTTGTTCTAGGACTTCTTCTTTACAAGCAGCTGCTGGATGTTTGGAAGGGGGTTTGGGATATGCAAAAATGAGAGGCTAAGATGGTAAGAGGGTAAGATGGAAGTCATCTGGCAAAAGCAGAGCTCACAAAAGGGCCAGCTGAGAAAGCTCTTGCTGCCTACAACTTCAACTGCACCCCTCAAAGCAGCAGCACACACGCTGCTCTCGGCACTTTCCTTCTCAGCTCTACGCACCATCCTAAGCCTTGCCTCTCCCACACTCAGGATCCAAAGACAACGGCACCAGGGACTGCTCACACACTAAAGGCACCAGGACAAAAGGCTCACCAGCTTGGCCTTTGCATTCCCGCTGACAGCTCCACAGCTTGAACCCAGAGAACTGCCTGCTGCCAACAGCCTTTCCAATCACTCTGAGCACCTCATGACAAGGAGTGTGGGGAATGAATCTCCAGCAGCCTCCTGCCCCAGGCTGTCCCCCGGGAGCAGCCCTGCTCCAGGCCGTGACTGCCACCTGCACAGCCAAAGGACCCAGAGCCGGTGTTACACACCACGGCTGTGCCTGGCACAGAGACACCAGTGGCCACACAAGTGGCCATGGCACTGTCCACACACAGTCCCTGCTGCTGCTCCCCCAGCCGCTGGCACCAACTCCCAGCCACCCACTCCTAAAGCTACGGGGCCCACTGGGACACTGCGGGGGCTCGTGGAAGCCAGCGGCCATTGTGACACAGCGGGGCTGCACAGAGCCCACGGTGCTTTGTGACCCGTGGCTCCCAGGAGAGCCTTTGTGATGCTGGGGAACTACAAGGAAGCCTGGCTCCTCTGTGACACCACCACAGAAGCTCAGGGGAGCCCTGGAGACCGTGCTGATGCTATGGAACCTGATGCAACCCTGCCTCCACTGTGACACCACAGAAGCTCAGGGAGCCCTGGAGACTGTGGTGATGCTATGGAACCTGATGCAACCCTGCCTCCACTGTGACACCACAGAACCTCTGGGAGCCCTGGAGACCGTGCTGATGCTATGGAACCTGATGCAACCCTGCCTCCACTGTGACACCACAGAAGCTCGGGGAGCTCTGCAGACCGTGGGGATGCTGGCGAAGCTGACGGAACCCTGGGCACCACAGTGACGCTATGGAACCTGGTGGAACCGAGGGGCCACAGTGACACTGTGGGGCCTTTTGGAAGCAACAGGACCCTGGTGGGAAGCCACGGGATGATTAATCCTGCACGAACCTGCTCCAGGTGGGCTCCTCTCTCCCGGCTTCCACAGGTGCTGCTAGGATCCCACTCCGGCACTGGCTTGGCACGGGCTCACGGCTTCCTTTGGCAATGGCTCTGCTCCAGGATGGCATGCTGCAGAGAATGCAGGTAGATTTTGTGCTCACTCCTGGCATGCAGCTGGACAATAAAGCCTGATCCAGCCCCCCCTCAGCATATGTCCGGCTCTGGCATTGGGGCGGGGCAACTTTGGGAGCAGCCCCAGCCCTGCTCCTGCTCCCGGCTGGGCACCCAGCTGCTGGGACACAGGTGTGTCCTGATGCCACCGTCTACTCCTTTGAGAAGGGGAGGACAGAGTGCATCAGGGAGTTTGGTGTGGCTTACATGCGGCAAGGAGAAGGTGCAGCCCCAAACTGGCTTTCACTTCTAGAACCTTTTGCTATTGCGGGAGCAGCTGCTGGAGCTTTTCAACCGAGCTGCAAGAGTGAAAAGTGTGATGGCATGTCTATCTGAGAAGGAAGGTTCGGTGCCGCAGCCTGTTGTGCACAATTTATATGCTGATAAGAGAAGGGGGTGCTTTTGCAACGTTTTCCTTCCTGACACTTCTGTCTCTGTGAGCTTTAGCTGCTTGGACTCAGGGGTACCGAAGGTATGTGAAAGTGACTGGGATGCGAGAATCATGTTGCACAGGGAACAGGGAAGGTCAGCAAATGTTTCCTGTCCTGGCACATCTCTCAGTCTGAACTGCAGCTGCAGATGCTTCACTTCCGCCAAGGACTCTGCCACCTTGAGAGAAGGATGCGCTCTATGGAGTTGAGAAAGAAAGTGCGTCTCACTAGCTTCTTTCCTCTACTTCATAGACAGCAAAGGGGCTATGAAAGGCAGCACTGGCTTTTTGTTCTAGGACTTCTTCTTTACAAGCAGCTGCTGGATGTTTGGAAGGGGGTTTGGGATATGCAAAAATGAGAGGCTAAGATGGTAAGAGGGTAAGATGGAAGTCATCTGGCAAAAGCAGAGCTCACAAAAGGGCCAGCTGAGAAAGCTCTTGCTGCCTACAACTTCAACTGCACCCCTCAAAGCAGCAGCACACACGCTGCTCTCGGCACTTTCCTTCTCAGCTCTACGCACCATCCTAAGCCTTGCCTCTCCCACACTCAGGATCCAAAGACAACGGCACCAGGGACTGCTCACACACTAAAGGCACCAGGACAAAAGGCTCACCAGCTTGGCCTTTGCATTCCCGCTGACAGCTCCACAGCTTGAACCCAGAGAACTGCCTGCTGCCAACAGCCTTTCCAATCACTCTGAGCACCTCATGACAAGGAGTGTGGGGAATGAATCTCCAGCAGCCTCCTGCCCCAGGCTGTCCCCCGGGAGCAGCCCTGCTCCAGGCCGTGACTGCCACCTGCACAGCCAAAGGACCCAGAGCCGGTGTTACACACCACGGCTGTGCCTGGCACAGAGACACCAGTGGCCACACAAGTGGCCATGGCACTGTCCACACACAGTCCCTGCTGCTGCTCCCCCAGCCGCTGGCACCAACTCCCAGCCACCCACTCCTAAAGCTACGGGGCCCACTGGGACATTGCGGGGGCTCGTGGAAGCCAGCGGCCATTGTGACACAGCGGGGCTGCACAGAGCCCACGGTGCTTTGTGACCCGTGGCTCCCAGGAGAGCCTTTGTGATGCTGGGGAACTACAAGGAAGCCTGGCTCCTCTGTGACACCACCACAGAAGCTCAGGGGAGCCCTTGAGACTGTGCTGATGCTATTGAACCTGATGCAACCCTGCCTCCTCTGTGACACCACAGAAGCTCTTGGAGCCCTGGAGACCGTGCTGATGCTATGGAACCTGATGCAACCCTGCCTCCTCTGTAACACCACAGAACCTCTGGGAGCTCTGGAGACCGTGGTGATGCTATGGAACCTGATGCAACCCTGCCTCCACTGTGACACCACAGAAGCTCAGGGAGCCCTGGAGACTGTGGTGATGCTATGGAACCTGATGCAACCCTGCCTCCACTGTGACACCACAGAACCTCTGGGAGCCCTGGAGACCGTGCTGATGCTATGGAACCTGATGCAACCCTGCCTCCACTGTGACACCACAGAAGCTCGGGGAGCTCTGCAGACCGTGGGGATGCTGGCGAAGCTGACGGAACCCTGGACACCACAGTGACGCTATGGAACCTGGTGGAACCGAGGGGCCACAGTGACACTGTGGGGCCTTTTGGAAGCAACAGGACCCTGGTGGGAAGCCACGGGATGATTAATCCTGCACGAACCTGCTCCAGGTGGGCTCCTCTCTCCCGGCTTCCACAGGTGCTGCTAGGATCCCACTCCGGCACTGGCTTGGCACGGGCTCACGGCTTCCTTTGGCAATGGCTCTGCTCCAGGATGGCATGCTGCAGAGAATGCAGGTAGATTTTGTGCTCACTCCTGGCATGCAGCTGGACAATAAAGCCTGATCCAGCCCCCCCTCAGCATATGTCCAGCTCTGGCATTGGGGCGGGGCAACTTTGGGAGCAGCCCCAGCCCTGCTCCTGCTCCCGGCTGGGCACCCAGCTGCTGGGACACAGGTGTGTCCTGATGCCACCGTCTACTCCTTTGAGAAGGGGAGGACAGAGTGCATCAGGGAGTTTGGTGTGGCTTACATGCGGCAAGGAGAAGGTGCAGCCCCAAACTGGCTTTCACTTCTAGAACCTTTTGCTATTGCGGGAGCAGCTGCTGGAGCTTTTCAACCGAGCTGCAAGAGTGAAAAGTGTGATGGCATGTCTATCTGAGAAGGAAGGTTCGGTGCCGCAGCCTGTTGTGCACAATTTATATGCTGATAAGAGAAGGGGGTGCTTTTGGAACGTTTTCCTTCCTGACACTTCTGTCTCTGTGAGCTTTAGCTGCTTGGACTCAGGGGTACCGAAGGTATGTGAAAGTGACTGGGATGCGAGAATCATGTTGCACAGGGAACAGGGAAGGTCAGCAAATGTTTCCTGTCCTGGCACATCTCTCAGTCTGAACTGCAGCTGCAGATGCTTCACTTCCGCCAAGGACTCTGCCACCTTGAGAGAAGGATGCGCTCTATGGAGTTGAGAAAGAAAGTGCGTCTCACTAGCTTCTTTCCTCTACTTCATAGACAGCAAAGGGGCTATGAAAGGCAGCACTGGCTTTTTGTTCTAGGACTTCTTCTTTACAAGCAGCTGCTGGATGTTTGGAAGGGGGTTTGGGATATGCAAAAATGAGAGGCTAAGATGGTAAGAGGGTAAGATGGAAGTCATCTGGCAAAAGCAGAGCTCACAAAAGGGCCAGCTGAGAAAGCTCTTGCTGCCTACAACTTCAACTGCACCCCTCAAAGCAGCAGCACACACGCTGCTCTCGGCACTTTCCTTCTCAGCTCTACGCACCATCCTAAGCCTTGCCTCTCCCACACTCAGGATCCAAAGACAACGGCACCAGGGACTGCTCACACACTAAAGGCACCAGGACAAAAGGCTCACCAGCTTGGCCTTTGCATTCCCGCTGACAGCTCCACAGCTTGAACCCAGAGAACTGCCTGCTGCCAACAGCCTTTCCAATCACTCTGAGCACCTCATGACAAGGAGTGTGGGGAATGAATCTCCAGCAGCCTCCTGCCCCAGGCTGTCCCCCGGGAGCAGCCCTGCTCCAGGCCGTGACTGCCACCTGCACAGCCAAAGGACCCAGAGCCGGTGTTACACACCACGGCTGTGCCTGGCACAGAGACACCAGTGGCCACACAAGTGGCCATGGCACTGTCCACACACAGTCCCTGCTGCTGCTCCCCCAGCCGCTGGCACCAACTCCCACCCACCCACTCCTAAAGCTACGGGGCCCACTGGGACACTGCGGGGGCTCGTGGAAGCCAGCGGCCATTGTGACACAGCGGGGCTGCACAGAGCCCACGGTGCTTTGTGACCCGTGGCTCCCAGGAGAGCCTTTGTGATGCTGGGGAACTACAAGGAAGCCTGGCTCCTCTGTGACACCACCACAGAAGCTCAGGGGAGCCCTGGAGACCGTGCTGATGCTATTGAACCTGATGCAACCCTGCCTCCACTGTGACACCACAGAAGCTCAGGGAGCCCTGGAGACTGTGGTGATGCTATGGAACCTGATGCAACCCTGCCTCCACTGTGACACCACAGAACCTCTGGGAGCCCTGGAGACCGTGCTGATGCTATGGAACCTGATGCAACCCTGCCTCCACTGTGACACCACAGAAGCTCGGGGAGCTCTGCAGACCGTGGGGATGCTGGCGAAGCTGACGGAACCCTGGGCACCACAGTGACGCTATGGAACCTGGTGGAACCGAGGGGCCACAGTGACACTGTGGGGCCTTTTGGAAGCAACAGGACCCTGGTGGGAAGCCACGGGATGATTAATCCTGCACGAACCTGCTCCAGGTGGGCTCCTCTCTCCCGGCTTCCACAGGTGCTGCTAGGATCCCACTCCGGCACTGGCTTGGCACGGGCTCACGGCTTCCTTTGGCAATGGCTCTGCTCCAGGATGGCATGCTGCAGAGAATGCAGGTAGATTTTGTGCTCACTCCTGGCATGCAGCTGGACAATAAAGCCTGATCCAGCCCCCCCTCAGCATATGTCCGGCTCTGGCATTGGGGCGGGGCAACTTTGGGAGCAGCCCCAGCCCTGCTCCTGCTCCCGGCTGGGCACCCAGCTGCTGGGACACAGGTGTGTCCTGATGCCACCGTCTACTCCTTTGAGAAGGGGAGGACAGAGTGCATCAGGGAGTTTGGTGTGGCTTACATGCGGCAAGGAGAAGGTGCAGCCCCAAACTGGCTTTCACTTCTAGAACCTTTTGCTATTGCGGGAGCAGCTGCTGGAGCTTTTCAACCGAGCTGCAAGAGTGAAAAGTGTGATGGCATGTCTATCTGAGAAGGAAGGTTCGGTGCCGCAGCCTGTTGTGCACAATTTATATGCTGATAAGAGAAGGGGGTGCTTTTGGAACGTTTTCCTTCCTGACACTTCTGTCTCTGTGAGCTTTAGCTGCTTGGACTCAGGGGTACCGAAGGTATGTGAAAGTGACTGGGATGCGAGAATCATGTTGCACAGGGAACAGGGAAGGTCAGCAAATGTTTCCTGTCCTGGCACATCTCTCAGTCTGAACTGCAGCTGCAGATGCTTCACTTCCGCCAAGGACTCTGCCACCTTGAGAGAAGGATGCGCTCTATGGAGTTGAGAAAGAAAGTGCGTCTCACTAGCTTCTTT
Source organism: Aphelocoma coerulescens (assembly GCF_041296385.1). NCBI lineage: Eukaryota > Metazoa > Chordata > Aves > Passeriformes > Corvidae > Aphelocoma > Aphelocoma coerulescens. The sequence continues at coordinate 163,648 of NW_027183568.1, read as the reverse complement.
CCTCTACTTCATAGACAGCAAAGGGGCTATGAAAGGCAGCACTGGCTTTTTGTTCTAGGACTTCTTCTTTACAAGCAGCTGCTGGATGTTTGGAAGGGGGTTTGGGATATGCAAAAATGAGAGGCTAAGATGGTAAGAGGGTAAGATGGAAGTCATCTGGCAAAAGCAGAGCTCACAAAAGGGCCAGCTGAGAAAGCTCTTGCTGCCTACAACTTCAACTGCACCCCTCAAAGCAGCAGCACACACGCTGCTCTCGGCACTTTCCTTCTCAGCTCTACGCACCATCCTAAGCCTTGCCTCTCCCACACTCAGGATCCAAAGACAACGGCACCAGGGACTGCTCACACACTAAAGGCACCAGGACAAAAGGCTCACCAGCTTGGCCTTTGCATTCCCGCTGACAGCTCCACAGCTTGAACCCAGAGAACTGCCTGCTGCCAACAGCCTTTCCAATCACTCTGAGCACCTCATGACAAGGAGTGTGGGGAATGAATCTCCAGCAGCCTCCTGCCCCAGGCTGTCCCCCGGGAGCAGCCCTGCTCCAGGCCGTGACTGCCACCTGCACAGCCAAAGGACCCAGAGCCGGTGTTACACACCACGGCTGTGCCTGGCACAGAGACACCAGTGGCCACACAAGTGGCCATGGCACTGTCCACACACAGTCCCTGCTGCTGCTCCCCCAGCCGCTGGCACCAACTCCCAGCCACCCACTCCTAAAGCTACGGGGCCCACTGGGACATTGCGGGGGCTCGTGGAAGCCAGCGGCCATTGTGACACAGCGGGGCTGCACAGAGCCCACGGTGCTTTGTGACCCGTGGCTCCCAGGAGAGCCTTTGTGATGCTGGGGAACTACAAGGAAGCCTGGCTCCTCTGTGACACCACCACAGAAGCTCAGGGGAGCCCTTGAGACTGTGCTGATGCTATTGAACCTGATGCAACCCTGCCTCCTCTGTGACACCACAGAAGCTCTTGGAGCCCTGGAGACCGTGGTGATGCTATGGAACCTGATGCAACCCTGCCTCCTCTGTAACACCACAGAACCTCTGGGAGCTCTGGAGACCGTGGTGATGCTATGGAACCTGATGCAACCCTGCCTCCACTGTGACACCACAGAAGCTCAGGGAGCCCTGGAGACTGTGGTGATGCTATGGAACCTGATGCAACCCTGCCTCCACTGTGACACCACAGAACCTCTGGGAGCCCTGGAGACCGTGCTGATGCTATGGAACCTGATGCAACCCTGCCTCCACTGTGACACCACAGAAGCTCGGGGAGCTCTGCAGACCGTGGGGATGCTGGCGAAGCTGACGGAACCCTGGACACCACAGTGACGCTATGGAACCTGGTGGAACCGAGGGGCCACAGTGACACTGTGGGGCCTTTTGGAAGCAACAGGACCCTGGTGGGAAGCCACGGGATGATTAATCCTGCACGAACCTGCTCCAGGTGGGCTCCTCTCTCCCGGCTTCCACAGGTGCTGCTAGGATCCCACTCCGGCACTGGCTTGGCACGGGCTCACGGCTTCCTTTGGCAATGGCTCTGCTCCAGGATGGCATGCTGCAGAGAATGCAGGTAGATTTTGTGCTCACTCCTGGCATGCAGCTGGACAATAAAGCCTGATCCAGCCCCCCCTCAGCATATGTCCGGCTCTGGCATTGGGGCGGGGCAACTTTGGGAGCAGCCCCAGCCCTGCTCCTGCTCCCGGCTGGGCACCCAGCTGCTGGGACACAGGTGTGTCCTGATGCCACCGTCTACTCCTTTGAGAAGGGGAGGACAGAGTGCATCAGGGAGTTTGGTGTGGCTTACATGCGGCAAGGAGAAGGTGCAGCCCCAAACTGGCTTTCACTTCTAGAACCTTTTGCTATTGCGGGAGCAGCTGCTGGAGCTTTTCAACCGAGCTGCAAGAGTGAAAAGTGTGATGGCATGTCTATCTGAGAAGGAAGGTTCGGTGCCGCAGCCTGTTGTGCACAATTTATATGCTGATAAGAGAAGGGGGTGCTTTTGGAACGTTTTCCTTCCTGACACTTCTGTCTCTGTGAGCTTTAGCTGCTTGGACTCAGGGGTACTGAAGGTATGTGAAAGTGACTGGGATGCGAGAATCATGTTGCACAGGGAACAGGGAAGGTCAGCAAATGTTTCCTGTCCTGGCACATCTCTCAGTCTGAACTGCAGCTGCAGATGCTTCACTTCCGCCAAGGACTCTGCCACCTTGAGAGAAGGATGCGCTCTATGGAGTTGAGAAAGAAAGTGCGTCTCACTAGCTTCTTTCCTCTACTTCATAGACAGCAAAGGGGCTATGAAAGGCAGCACTGGCTTTTTGTTCTAGGACTTCTTCTTTACAAGCAGCTGCTGGATGTTTGGAAGGGGGTTTGGGATATGCAAAAATGAGAGGCTAAGATGGTAAGAGGGTAAGATGGAAGTCATCTGGCAAAAGCAGAGCTCACAAAAGGGCCAGCTGAGAAAGCTCTTGCTGCCTACAACTTCAACTGCACCCCTCAAAGCAGCAGCACACACGCTGCTCTCGGCACTTTCCTTCTCAGCTCTACGCACCATCCTAAGCCTTGCCTCTCCCACACTCAGGATCCAAAGACAACAGCACCAGGGACTGCTCACACACTAAAGGCACCAGGACAAAAGGCTCACCAGCTTGGCCTTTGCATTCCCGCTGACAGCTCCACAGCTTGAACCCAGAGAACTGCCTGCTGCCAACAGCCTTTCCAATCACTCTGAGCACCTCATGACAAGGAGTGTGGGGAATGAATCTCCAGCAGCCTCCTGCCCCAGGCTGTCCCCCGGGAGCAGCCCTGCTCCAGGCCGTGACTGCCACCTGCACAGCCAAAGGACCCAGAGCCGGTGTTACACACCACGGCTGTGCCTGGCACAGAGACACCAGTGGCCACACAAGTGGCCATGGCACTGTCCACACACAGTCCCTGCTGCTGCTCCCCCAGCCGCTGGCACCAACTCCCAGCCACCCACTCCTAAAGCCACGGGGCCCACTGGGACATTGCGGGGGCTCGTGGAAGCCAGCGGCCATTGTGACACAGCGGGGCTGCACAGAGCCCACGGTGCTTTGTGACCCGTGGCTCCCAGGAGAGCCTTTGTGATGCTGGGGAACTACAAGGAAGCCTGGCTCCTCTGTGACACCACCACAGAAGCTCAGGGGAGCCCTTGAGACTGTGCTGATGCTATTGAACCTGATGCAACCCTGCCTCCTCTGTGACACCACAGAAGCTCTTGGAGCCCTGGAGACCGTGGTGATGCTATGGAACCTGATGCAACCCTGCCTCCTCTGTAACACCACAGAACCTCTGGGAGCTCTGGAGACCGTGGTGATGCTATGGAACCTGATGCAACCCTGCCTCCACTGTGACACCACAGAAGCTCAGGGAGCCCTGGAGACTGTGGTGATGCTATGGAACCTGATGCAACCCTGCCTCCACTGTGACACCACAGAACCTCTGGGAGCCCTGGAGACCGTGCTGATGCTATGGAACCTGATGCAACCCTGCCTCCACTGTGACACCACAGAAGCTCGGGGAGCTCTGCAGACCGTGGGGATGCTGGCGAAGCTGACGGAACCCTGGGCACCACAGTGACGCTATGGAACCTGGTGGAACCGCGGGGCCACAGTGACACTGTGGGGCCTTTTGGAAGCAACAGGACCCTGGTGGGAAGCCACGGGATGATTAATCCTGCACGAACCTGCTCCAGGTGGGCTCCTCTCTCCCGGCTTCCACAGGTGCTGCTAGGATCCCACTCCGGCACTGGCTTGGCACGGGCTCACGGCTTCCTTTGGCAATGGCTCTGCTCCAGGATGGCATGCTGCAGAGAATGCAGGTAGATTTTGTGCTCACTCCTGGCATGCAGCTGGACAATAAAGCCTGATCCAGCCCCCCCTCAGCATATGTCCGGCTCTGGCATTGGGGCGGGGCAACTTTGGGAGCAGCCCCAGCCCTGCTCCTGCTCCCGGCTGGGCACCCAGCTGCTGGGACACAGGTGTGTCCTGATGCCACCGTCTACTCCTTTGAGAAGGGGAGGACAGAGTGCATCAGGGAGTTTGGTGTGGCTTACATGCGGCAAGGAGAAGGTGCAGCCCCAAACTGGCTTTCACTTCTAGAACCTTTTGCTATTGCGGGAGCAGCTGCTGGAGCTTTTCAACCGAGCTGCAAGAGTGAAAAGTGTGATGGCATGTCTATCTGAGAAGGAAGGTTCGGTGCCGCAGCCTGTTGTGCACAATTTATATGCTGATAAGAGAAGGGGGTGCTTTTGCAACGTTTTCCTTCCTGACACTTCTGTCTCTGTGAGCTTTAGCTGCTTGGACTCAGGGATACCGAAGGTATGTGAAAGTGACTGGGATGCGAGAATCATGTTGCACAGGGAACAGGGAAGGTCAGCAAATGTTTCCTGTCCTGGCACATCTCTCAGTCTGAACTGCAGCTGCAGATGCTTCACTTCCGCCAAGGACTCTGCCACCTTGAGAGAAGGATGCGCTCTATGGAGTTGAGAAAGAAAGTGCGTCTCACTAGCTTCTTTCCTCTACTTCATAGACAGCAAAGGGGCTATGAAAGGCAGCACTGGCTTTTTGTTCTAGGACTTCTTCTTTACAAGCAGCTGCTGGATGTTTGGAAGGGGGTTTGGGATATGCAAAAATGAGAGGCTAAGATGGTAAGAGGGTAAGATGGAAGTCATCTGGCAAAAGCAGAGCTCACAAAAGGGCCAGCTGAGAAAGCTCTTGCTGCCTACAACTTCAACTGCACCCCTCAAAGCAGCAGCACACACGCTGCTCTCGGCACTTTCCTTCTCAGCTCTACGCACCATCCTAAGCCTTGCCTCTCCCACACTCAGGATCCAAAGACAACAGCACCAGGGACTGCTCACACACTAAAGGCACCAGGACAAAAGGCTCACCAGCTTGGCCTTTGCATTCCCGCTGACAGCTCCACAGCTTGAACCCAGAGAACTGCCTGCTGCCAACAGCCTTTCCAATCACTCTGAGCACCTCATGACAAGGAGTGTGGGGAATGAATCTCCAGCAGCCTCCTGCCCCAGGCTGTCCCCCGGGAGCAGCCCTGCTCCAGGCCGTGACTGCCACCTGCACAGCCAAAGGACCCAGAGCCGGTGTTACACACCACGGCTGTGCCTGGCACAGAGACACCAGTGGCCACACAAGTGGCCATGGCACTGTCCACACACAGTCCCTGCTGCTGCTCCCCCAGCCGCTGGCACCAACTCCCAGCCACCCACTCCTAAAGCCACGGGGCCCACTGGGACATTGCGGGGGCTCGTGGAAGCCAGCGGCCATTGTGACACAGCGGGGCTGCACAGAGCCCACGGTGCTTTGTGACCCGTGGCTCCCAGGAGAGCCTTTGTGATGCTGGGGAACTACAAGGAAGCCTGGCTCCTCTGTGACACCACCACAGAAGCTCAGGGGAGCCCTTGAGACTGTGCTGATGCTATTGAACCTGATGCAACCCTGCCTCCTCTGTGACACCACAGAAGCTCTTGGAGCCCTGGAGACCGTGGTGATGCTATGGAACCTGATGCAACCCTGCCTCCTCTGTAACACCACAGAACCTCTGGGAGCTCTGGAGACCGTGGTGATGCTATGGAACCTGATGCAACCCTGCCTCCACTGTGACACCACAGAAGCTCAGGGAGCCCTGGAGACTGTGGTGATGCTATGGAACCTGATGCAACCCTGCCTCCACTGTGACACCACAGAACCTCTGGGAGCCCTGGAGACCGTGCTGATGCTATGGAACCTGATGCAACCCTGCCTCCACTGTGACACCACAGAAGCTCGGGGAGCTCTGCAGACCGTGGGGATGCTGGCGAAGCTGACGGAACCCTGGGCACCACAGTGACGCTATGGAACCTGGTGGAACCGCGGGGCCACAGTGACACTGTGGGGCCTTTTGGAAGCAACAGGACCCTGGTGGGAAGCCACGGGATGATTAATCCTGCACGAACCTGCTCCAGGTGGGCTCCTCTCTCCCGGCTTCCACAGGTGCTGCTAGGATCCCACTCCGGCACTGGCTTGGCACGGGCTCACGGCTTCCTTTGGCAATGGCTCTGCTCCAGGATGGCATGCTGCAGAGAATGCAGGTAGATTTTGTGCTCACTCCTGGCATGCAGCTGGACAATAAAGCCTGATCCAGCCCCCCCTCAGCATATGTCCGGCTCTGGCATTGGGGCGGGGCAACTTTGGGAGCAGCCCCAGCCCTGCTCCTGCTCCCGGCTGGGCACCCAGCTGCTGGGACACAGGTGTGTCCTGATGCCACCGTCTACTCCTTTGAGAAGGGGAGGACAGAGTGCATCAGGGAGTTTGGTGTGGCTTACATGCGGCAAGGAGAAGGTGCAGCCCCAAACTGGCTTTCACTTCTAGAACCTTTTGCTATTGCGGGAGCAGCTGCTGGAGCTTTTCAACCGAGCTGCAAGAGTGAAAAGTGTGATGGCATGTCTATCTGAGAAGGAAGGTTCGGTGCCGCAGCCTGTTGTGCACAATTTATATGCTGATAAGAGAAGGGGGTGCTTTTGCAACGTTTTCCTTCCTGACACTTCTGTCTCTGTGAGCTTTAGCTGCTTGGACTCAGGGATACCGAAGGTATGTGAAAGTGACTGGGATGCGAGAATCATGTTGCACAGGGAACAGGGAAGGTCAGCAAATGTTTCCTGTCCTGGCACATCTCTCAGTCTGAACTGCAGCTGCAGATGCTTCACTTCCGCCAAGGACTCTGCCACCTTGAGAGAAGGATGCGCTCTATGGAGTTGAGAAAGAAAGTGCGTCTCACTAGCTTCTTTCCTCTACTTCATAGACAGCAAAGGGGCTATGAAAGGCAGCACTGGCTTTTTGTTCTAGGACTTCTTCTTTACAAGCAGCTGCTGGATGTTTGGAAGGGGGTTTGGGATATGCAAAAATGAGAGGCTAAGATGGTAAGAGGGTAAGATGGAAGTCATCTGGCAAAAGCAGAGCTCACAAAAGGGCCAGCTGAGAAAGCTCTTGCTGCCTACAACTTCAACTGCACCCCTCAAAGCAGCAGCACACACGCTGCTCTCGGCACTTTCCTTCTCAGCTCTACGCACCATCCTAAGCCTTGCCTCTCCCACACTCAGGATCCAAAGACAACGGCACCAGGGACTGCTCACACACTAAAGGCACCAGGACAAAAGGCTCACCAGCTTGGCCTTTGCATTCCCGCTGACAGCTCCACAGCTTGAACCCAGAGAACTGCCTGCTGCCAACAGCCTTTCCAATCACTCTGAGCACCTCATGACAAGGAGTGTGGGGAATGAATCTCCAGCAGCCTCCTGCCCCAGGCTGTCCCCCGGGAGCAGCCCTGCTCCAGGCCGTGACTGCCACCTGCACAGCCAAAGGACCCAGAGCCGGTGTTACACACCACGGCTGTGCCTGGCACAGAGACACCAGTGGCCACACAAGTGGCCATGGCACTGTCCACACACAGTCCCTGCTGCTGCTCCCCCAGCCGCTGGCACCAACTCCCAGCCACCCACTCCTAAAGCTACGGGGCCCACTGGGACATTGCGGGGGCTCGTGGAAGCCAGCGGCCATTGTGACACAGCGGGGCTGCACAGAGCCCACGGTGCTTTGTGACCCGTGGCTCCCAGGAGAGCCTTTGTGATGCTGGGGAACTACAAGGAAGCCTGGCTCCTCTGTGACACCACCACAGAAGCTCAGGGGAGCCCTGGAGACTGTGCTGATGCTATTGAACCTGATGCAACCCTGCCTCCTCTGTGACACCACAGAAGCTCTTGGAGCCCTGGAGACCGTGGTGATGCTATGGAACCTGATGCAACCCTGCCTCCTCTGTAACACCACAGAACCTCTGGGAGCTCTGGAGACCGTGGTGATGCTATGGAACCTGATGCAACCCTGCCTCCACTGTGACACCACAGAAGCTCAGGGAGCCCTGGAGACTGTGGTGATGCTATGGAACCTGATGCAACCCTGCCTCCACTGTGACACCACAGAACCTCTGGGAGCCCTGGAGACCGTGCTGATGCTATGGAACCTGATGCAACCCTGCCTCCACTGTGACACCACAGAAGCTCGGGGAGCTCTGCAGACCGTGGGGATGCTGGCGAAGCTGACGGAACCCTGGACACCACAGTGACGCTATGGAACCTGGTGGAACCGAGGGGCCACAGTGACACTGTGGGGCCTTTTGGAAGCAACAGGACCCTGGTGGGAAGCCACGGGATGATTAATCCTGCACGAACCTGCTCCAGGTGGGCTCCTCTCTCCCGGCTTCCACAGGTGCTGCTAGGATCCCACTCCGGCACTGGCTTGGCACGGGCTCACGGCTTCCTTTGGCAATGGCTCTGCTCCAGGATGGCATGCTGCAGAGAATGCAGGTAGATTTTGTGCTCACTCCTGGCATGCAGCTGGACAATAAAGCCTGATCCAGCCCCCCCTCAGCATATGTCCGGCTCTGGCATTGGGGCGGGGCAACTTTGGGAGCAGCCCCAGCCCTGCTCCTGCTCCCGGCTGGGCACCCAGCTGCTGGGACACAGGTGTGTCCTGATGCCACCGTCTACTCCTTTGAGAAGGGGAGGACAGAGTGCATCAGGGAGTTTGGTGTGGCTTACATGCGGCAAGGAGAAGGTGCAGCCCCAAACTGGCTTTCACTTCTAGAACCTTTTGCTATTGCGGGAGCAGCTGCTGGAGCTTTTCAACCGAGCTGCAAGAGTGAAAAGTGTGATGGCATGTCTATCTGAGAAGGAAGGTTCGGTGCCGCAGCCTGTTGTGCACAATTTATATGCTGATAAGAGAAGGGGGTGCTTTTGCAACGTTTTCCTTCCTGACACTTCTGTCTCTGTGAGCTTTAGCTGCTTGGACTCAGGGGTACCGAAGGTATGTGAAAGTGACTGGGATGCGAGAATCATGTTGCACAGGGAACAGGGAAGGTCAGCAAATGTTTCCTGTCCTGGCACATCTCTCAGTCTGAACTGCAGCTGCAGATGCTTCACTTCCGCCAAGGACTCTGCCACCTTGAGAGAAGGATGCGCTCTATGGAGTTGAGAAAGAAAGTGCGTCTCACTAGCTTCTTTCCTCTACTTCATAGACAGCAAAGGGGCTATGAAAGGCAGCACTGGCTTTTTGTTCTAGGACTTCTTCTTTACAAGCAGCTGCTGGATGTTTGGAAGGGGGTTTGGGATATGCAAAAATGAGAGGCTAAGATGGTAAGAGGGTAAGATGGAAGTCATCTGGCAAAAGCAGAGCTCACAAAAGGGCCAGCTGAGAAAGCTCTTGCTGCCTACAACTTCAACTGCACCCCTCAAAGCAGCAGCACACACGCTGCTCTCGGCACTTTCCTTCTCAGCTCTACGCACCATCCTAAGCCTTGCCTCTCCCACACTCAGGATCCAAAGACAACGGCACCAGGGACTGCTCACACACTAAAGGCACCAGGACAAAAGGCTCACCAGCTTGGCCTTTGCATTCCCGCTGACAGCTCCACAGCTTGAACCCAGAGAACTGCCTGCTGCCAACAGCCTTTCCAATCACTCTGAGCACCTCATGACAAGGAGTGTGGGGAATGAATCTCCAGCAGCCTCCTGCCCCAGGCTGTCCCCCGGGAGCAGCCCTGCTCCAGGCCGTGACTGCCACCTGCACAGCCAAAGGACCCAGAGCCGGTGTTACACACCACGGCTGTGCCTGGCACAGAGACACCAGTGGCCACACAAGTGGCCATGGCACTGTCCACACACAGTCCCTGCTGCTGCTCCCCCAGCCGCTGGCACCAACTCCCAGCCACCCACTCCTAAAGCCACGGGGCCCACTGGGACACTGCGGGGGCTCGTGGAAGCCAGCGGCCATTGTGACACAGCGGGGCTGCACAGAGCCCACGGTGCTTTGTGACCCGTGGCTCCCAGGAGAGCCTTTGTGATGCTGGGGAACTACAAGGAAGCCTGGCTCCTCTGTGACACCACCACAGAAGCTCAGGGGAGCCCTGGAGACTGTGCTGATGCTATTGAACCTGATGCAACCCTGCCTCCTCTGTGACACCACAGAACCTCTGGGAGCCCTGGAGACCGTGGTGATGCTATGGAACCTGATGCAACCCTGCCTCCTCTGTGACACCACAGAACCTCTGGGAGCCCTGGAGACCGTGCTGATGCTATGGAACCTGATGCAACCCTGCCTCCACTGTGACACCACAGAAGCTCAGGGAGCCCTGGAGACTGTGGTGATGCTATGGAACCTGATGCAACCCTGCCTCCACTGTGACACCACAGAACCTCTGGGAGCCCTGGAGACCGTGCTGATGCTATGGAACCTGATGCAACCCTGCCTCCACTGTGACACCACAGAAGCTCGGGGAGCTCTGCAGACCGTGGGGATGCTGGCGAAGCTGACGGAACCCTGGGCACCACAGTGACGCTATGGAACCTGGTGGAACCGAGGGGCCACAGTGACACTGTGGGGCCTTTTGGAAGCAACAGGACCCTGGTGGGAAGCCACGGGATGATTAATCCTGCACGAACCTGCTCCAGGTGGGCTCCTCTCTCCCGGCTTCCACAGGTGCTGCTAGGATCCCACTCCGGCACTGGCTTGGCACGGGCTCACGGCTTCCTTTGGCAATGGCTCTGCTCCAGGATGGCATGCTGCAGAGAATGCAGGTAGATTTTGTGCTCACTCCTGGCATGCAGCTGGACAATAAAGCCTGATCCAGCCCCCCCTCAGCATATGTCCGGCTCTGGCATTGGGGCGGGGCAACTTTGGGAGCAGCCCCAGCCCTGCTCCTGCTCCCGGCTGGGCACCCAGCTGCTGGGACACAGGTGTGTCCTGATGCCACCGTCTACTCCTTTGAGAAGGGGAGGACAGAGTGCATCAGGGAGTTTGGTGTGGCTTACATGCGGCAAGGAGAAGGTGCAGCCCCAAACTGGCTTTCACTTCTAGAACCTTTTGCTATTGCGGGAGCAGCTGCTGGAGCTTTTCAACCGAGCTGCAAGAGTGAAAAGTGTGATGGCATGTCTATCTGAGAAGGAAGGTTCGGTGCCGCAGCCTGTTGTGCACAATTTATATGCTGATAAGAGAAGGGGGTGCTTTTGCAACGTTTTCCTTCCTGACACTTCTGTCTCTGTGAGCTTTAGCTGCTTGGACTCAGGGATACCGAAGGTATGTGAAAGTGACTGGGATGCGAGAATCATGTTGCACAGGGAACAGGGAAGGTCAGCAAATGTTTCCTGTCCTGGCACATCTCTCAGTCTGAACTGCAGCTGCAGATGCTTCACTTCCGCCAAGGACTCTGCCACCTTGAGAGAAGGATGCGCTCTATGGAGTTGAGAAAGAAAGTGCGTCTCACTAGCTTCTTTCCTCTACTTCATAGACAGCAAAGGGGCTATGAAAGGCAGCACTGGCTTTTTGTTCTAGGACTTCTTCTTTACAAGCAGCTGCTGGATGTTTGGAAGGGGGTTTGGGATATGCAAAAATGAGAGGCTAAGATGGTAAGAGGGTAAGATGGAAGTCATCTGGCAAAAGCAGAGCTCACAAAAGGGCCAGCTGAGAAAGCTCTTGCTGCCTACAACTTCAACTGCACCCCTCAAAGCAGCAGCACACACGCTGCTCTCGGCACTTTCCTTCTCAGCTCTACGCACCATCCTAAGCCTTGCCTCTCCCACACTCAGGATCCAAAGACAACGGCACCAGGGACTGCTCACACACTAAAGGCACCAGGACAAAAGGCTCACCAGCTTGGCCTTTGCATTCCCGCTGACAGCTCCACAGCTTGAACCCAGAGAACTGCCTGCTGCCAACAGCCTTTCCAATCACTCTGAGCACCTCATGACAAGGAGTGTGGGGAATGAATCTCCAGCAGCCTCCTGCCCCAGGCTGTCCCCCGGGAGCAGCCCTGCTCCAGGCCGTGACTGCCACCTGCACAGCCAAAGGACCCAGAGCCGGTGTTACACACCACGGCTGTGCCTGGCACAGAGACACCAGTGGCCACACAAGTGGCCATGGCACTGTCCACACACAGTCCCTGCTGCTGCTCCCCCAGCCGCTGGCACCAACTCCCAGCCACCCACTCCTAAAGCCACGGGGCCCACTGGGACACTGCGGGGGCTCGTGGAAGCCAGCGGCCATTGTGACACAGCGGGGCTGCACAGAGCCCACGGTGCTTTGTGACCCGTGGCTCCCAGGAGAGCCTTTGTGATGCTGGGGAACTACAAGGAAGCCTGCCTCCTCTGTGACACCACCACAGAAGCTCAGGGGAGCCCTGGAGACCGTGCTGATGCTATTGAACCTGATGCAACCCTGCCTCCTCTGTGACACCACAGAAGCTCTTGGAGCCCTGGAGACCGTGGTGATGCTATGGAACCTGATGCAACCCTGCCTCCTCTGTGACACCACAGAACCTCTGGGAGCCCTGGAGACCGTGCTGATGCTATGGAACCTGATGCAACCCTGCCTCCACTGTGACACCACAGAAGCTCAGGGAGCCCTGGAGACTGTGGTGATGCTATGGAACCTGATGCAACCCTGCCTCCACTGTGACACCACAGAACCTCTGGGAGCCCTGGAGACCGTGCTGATGCTATGGAACCTGATGCAACCCTGCCTCCACTGTGACACCACAGAAGCTCGGGGAGCTCTGCAGACCGTGGGGATGCTGGCGAAGCTGACGGAACCCTGGGCACCACAGTGACGCTATGGAACCTGGTGGAACCGAGGGGCCACAGTGACACTGTGGGGCCTTTTGGAAGCAACAGGACCCTGGTGGGAAGCCACGGGATGATTAATCCTGCACGAACCTGCTCCAGGTGGGCTCCTCTCTCCCGGCTTCCACAGGTGCTGCTAGGATCCCACTCCGGCACTGGCTTGGCACAGGCTCACGGCTTCCTTTGGCAATGGCTCTGCTCCAGGATGGCATGCTGCAGAGAATGCAGGTAGATTTTGTGCTCAATCCTGGCATGCAGCTGGACAATAAAGCCTGATCCAGCCCCCCCTCAGCATATGTCCGGCTCTGGCATTGGGGCGGGGCAACTTTGGGAGCAGCCCCAGCCCTGCTCCTGCTCCCGGCTGGGCACCCAGCTGCTGGGACACAGGTGTGTCCTGATGCCACCGTCTACTCCTTTGAGAAGGGGAGGACAGAGTGCATCAGGGAGTTTGGTGTGGCTTACATGCGGCAAGGAGAAGGTGCAGCCCCAAACTGGCTTTCACTTCTAGAACCTTTTGCTATTGCGGGAGCAGCTGCTGGAGCTTTTCAACCGAGCTGCAAGAGTGAAAAGTGTGATGGCATGTCTATCTGAGAAGGAAGGTTCGGTGCCGCAGCCTGTTGTGCACAATTTATATGCTGATAAGAGAAGGGGGTGCTTTTGGAACGTTTTCCTTCCTGACACTTCTGTCTCTGTGAGCTTTAGCTGCTTGGACTCAGGGATACCGAAGGTATGTGAAAGTGACTGGGATGCGAGAATCATGTTGCACAGGGAACTGGGAAGGTCAGCAAATGTTTCCTGTCCTGGCACATCTCTCAGTCTGAACTGCAGCTGCAGATGCTTCACTTCCGCCAAGGACTCTGCCACCTTGAGAGAAGGATGCGCTCTATGGAGTTGAGAAAGAAAGTGCGTCTCACTAGCTTCTTTCCTCTACTTCATAGACAGCAAAGGGGCTATGAAAGGCAGCACTGGCTTTTTGTTCTAGGACTTCTTCTTTACAAGCAGCTGCTGGATGTTTGGAAGGGGGTTTGGGATATGCAAAAATGAGAGGCTAAGATGGTAAGAGGGTAAGATGGAAGTCATCTGGCAAAAGCAGAGCTCACAAAAGGGCCAGCTGAGAAAGCTCTTGCTGCCTACAACTTCAACTGCACCCCTCAAAGCAGCAGCACACACGCTGCTCTCGGCACTTTCCTTCTCAGCTCTACGCACCATCCTAAGCCTTGCCTCTCCCACACTCAGGATCCAAAGACAACGGCACCAGGGACTGCTCACACACTAAAGGCACCAGGACAAAAGGCTCACCAGCTTGGCCTTTGCATTCCCGCTGACAGCTCCACAGCTTGAACCCAGAGAACTGCCTGCTGCCAACAGCCTTTCCAATCACTCTGAGCACCTCATGACAAGGAGTGTGGGGAATGAATCTCCAGCAGCCTCCTGCCCCAGGCTGTCCCCCGGGAGCAGCCCTGCTCCAGGCCGTGACTGCCACCTGCACAGCCAAAGGACCCAGAGCCGGTGTTACACACCACGGCTGTGCCTGGCACAGAGACACCAGTGGCCACACAAGTGGCCATGGCACTGTCCACACACAGTCCCTGCTGCTGCTCCCCCAGCCGCTGGCACCAACTCCCAGCCACCCACTCCTAAAGCCACGGGGCCCACTGGGACATTGCGGGGGCTCGTGGAAGCCAGCGGCCATTGTGACACAGCGGGGCTGCACAGAGCCCACGGTGCTTTGTGACCCGTGGCTCCCAGGAGAGCCTTTGTGATGCTGGGGAACTACAAGGAAGCCTGGCTCCTCTGTGACACCACCACAGAAGCTCAGGGGAGCCCTTGAGACTGTGCTGATGCTATTGAACCTGATGCAACCCTGCCTCCTCTGTGACACCACAGAAGCTCTTGGAGCCCTGGAGACCGTGGTGATGCTATGGAACCTGATGCAACCCTGCCTCCTCTGTAACACCACAGAACCTCTGGGAGCTCTGGAGACCGTGGTGATGCTATGGAACCTGATGCAACCCTGCCTCCACTGTGACACCACAGAAGCTCAGGGAGCCCTGGAGACTGTGGTGATGCTATGGAACCTGATGCAACCCTGCCTCCACTGTGACACCACAGAACCTCTGGGAGCCCTGGAGACCGTGCTGATGCTATGGAACCTGATGCAACCCTGCCTCCACTGTGACACCACAGAAGCTCGGGGAGCTCTGCAGACCGTGGGGATGCTGGCGAAGCTGACGGAACCCTGGGCACCACAGTGACGCTATGGAACCTGGTGGAACCGAGGGGCCACAGTGACACTGTGGGGCCTTTTGGAAGCAACAGGACCCTGGTGGGAAGCCACGGGATGATTAATCCTGCACGAACCTGCTCCAGGTGGGCTCCTCTCTCCCGGCTTCCACAGGTGCTGCTAGGATCCCACTCCGGCACTGGCTTGGCACGGGCTCACGGCTTCCTTTGGCAATGGCTCTGCTCCAGGATGGCATGCTGCAGAGAATGCAGGTAGATTTTGTGCTCACTCCTGGCATGCAGCTGGACAATAAAGCCTGATCCAGCCCCCCCTCAGCATATGTCCGGCTCTGGCATTGGGGCGGGGCAACTTTGGGAGCAGCCCCAGCCCTGCTCCTGCTCCCGGCTGGGCACCCAGCTGCTGGGACACAGGTGTGTCCTGATGCCACCGTCTACTCCTTTGAGAAGGGGAGGACAGAGTGCATCAGGGAGTTTGGTGTGGCTTACATGCGGCAAGGAGAAGGTGCAGCCCCAAACTGGCTTTCACTTCTAGAACCTTTTGCTATTGCGGGAGCAGCTGCTGGAGCTTTTCAACCGAGCTGCAAGAGTGAAAAGTGTGATGGCATGTCTATCTGAGAAGGAAGGTTCGGTGCCGCAGCCTGTTGTGCACAATTTATATGCTAATAAGAGAAGGGGGTGCTTTTGGAACGTTTTCCTTCCTGACACTTCTGTCTCTGTGAGCTTTAGCTGCTTGGACTCAGGGATACCGAAGGTATGTGAAAGTGACTGGGATGCGAGAATCATGTTGCACAGGGAACAGGGAAGGTCAGCAAATTTTTCCTGTCCTGGCACATCTCTCAGTCTGAACTGCAGCTGCAGATGCTTCACTTCCGCCAAGGACTCTGCCACCTTGAGAGAAGGATGCGCTCTATGGAGTTGAGAAAGAAAGTGCGTCTCACTAGCTTCTTTCCTCTACTTCATAGACAGCAAAGGGGCTATGAAAGGCAGCACTGGCTTTTTGTTCTAGGACTTCTTCTTTACAAGCAGCTGCTGGATGTTTGGAAGGGGGTTTGGGATATGCAAAAATGAGAGGCTAAGATGGTAAGAGGGTAAGATGGAAGTCATCTGGCAAAAGCAGAGCTCACAAAAGGGCCAGCTGAGAAAGCTCTTGCTGCCTACAACTTCAACTGCACCCCTCAAAGCAGCAGCACACACGCTGCTCTCGGCACTTTCCTTCTCAGCTCTACGCACCATCCTAAGCCTTGCCTCTCCCACACTCAGGATCCAAAGACAACGGCACCAGGGACTGCTCACACACTAAAGGCACCAGGACAAAAGGCTCACCAGCTTGGCCTTTGCATTCCCGCTGACAGCTCCACAGCTTGAACCCAGAGAACTGCCTGCTGCCAACAGCCTTTCCAATCACTCTGAGCACCTCATGACAAGGAGTGTGGGGAATGAATCTCCAGCAGCCTCCTGCCCCAGGCTGTCCCCCGGGAGCAGCCCTGCTCCAGGCCGTGACTGCCACCTGCACAGCCAAAGGACCCAGAGCCGGTGTTACACACCACGGCTGTGCCTGGCACAGAGACACCAGTGGCCACACAAGTGGCCATGGCACTGTCCACACACAGTCCCTGCTGCTGCTCCCCCAGCCGCTGGCACCAACTCCCAGCCACCCACTCCTAAAGCCACGGGGCCCACTGGGACACTGCGGGGGCTCGTGGAAGCCAGCGGCCATTGTGACACAGCGGGGCTGCACAGAGCCCATGGTGCTTTGTGACCCGTGGCTCCCAGGAGAGCCTTTGTGATGCTGGGGAACTACAAGGAAGCCTGCCTCCTCTGTGACACCACCACAGAAGCTCAGGGGAGCCCTGGAGACCGTGCTGATGCTATTGAACCTGATGCAACCCTGCCTCCTCTGTGACACCACAGAAGCTCTTGGAGCCCTGGAGACCGTGGTGATGCTATGGAACCTGATGCAACCCTGCCTCCTCTGTGACACCACAGAACCTCTGGGAGCCCTGGAGACCGTGCTGATGCTATGGAACCTGATGCAACCCTGCCTCCACTGTGACACCACAGAAGCTCAGGGAGCCCTGGAGACTGTGGTGATGCTATGGAACCTGATGCAACCCTGCCTCCACTGTGACACCACAGAAGCTCGGGGAGCTCTGCAGACCGTGGGGATGCTGGCGAAGCTGACGGAACCCTGGGCACCACAGTGACGCTATGGAACCTGGTGGAACCGAGGGGCCACAGTGACACTGTGGGGCCTTTTGGAAGCAACAGGACCCTGGTGGGAAGCCACGGGATGATTAATCCTGCACGAACCTGCTCCAGGTGGGCTCCTCTCTCCCGGCTTCCACAGGTGCTGCTAGGATCCCACTCCGGCACTGGCTTGGCACGGGCTCACGGCTTCCTTTGGCAATGGCTCTGCTCCAGGATGGCATGCTGCAGAGAATGCAGGTAGATTTTGTGCTCAATCCTGGCATGCAGCTGGACAATAAAGCCTGATCCAGCCCCCCCTCAGCATATGTCCGGCTCTGGCATTGGGGCGGGGCAACTTTGGGAGCAGCCCCAGCCCTGCTCCTGCTCCCGGCTGGGCACCCAGCTGCTGGGACACAGGTGTGTCCTGATGCCACCGTCTACTCCTTTGAGAAGGGGAGGACAGAGTGCATCAGGGAGTTTGGTGTGGCTTACATGCGGCAAGGAGAAGGTGCAGCCCCAAACTGGCTTTCACTTCTAGAACCTTTTGCTATTGCGGGAGCAGCTGCTGGAGCTTTTCAACCGAGCTGCAAGAGTGAAAAGTGTGATGGCATGTCTATCTGAGAAGGAAGGTTCGGTGCCGCAGCCTGTTGTGCACAATTTATATGCTGATAAGAGAAGGGGGTGCTTTTGCAACGTTTTCCTTCCTGACACTTCTGTCTCTGTGAGCTTTAGCTGCTTGGACTCAGGGATACCGAAGGTATGTGAAAGTGACTGGGATGCGAGAATCATGTTGCACAGGGAACTGGGAAGGTCAGCAAATGTTTCCTGTCCTGGCACATCTCTCAGTCTGAACTGCAGCTGCAGATGCTTCACTTCCGCCAAGGACTCTGCCACCTTGAGAGAAGGATGCGCTCTATGGAGTTGAGAAAGAAAGTGCGTCTCACTAGCTTCTTTCCTCTACTTCATAGACAGCAAAGGGGCTATGAAAGGCAGCACTGGCTTTTTGTTCTAGGACTTCTTCTTTACAAGCAGCTGCTGGATGTTTGGAAGGGGGTTTGGGATATGCAAAAATGAGAGGCTAAGATGGTAAGAGGGTAAGATGGAAGTCATCTGGCAAAAGCAGAGCTCACAAAAGGGCCAGCTGAGAAAGCTCTTGCTGCCTACAACTTCAACTGCACCCCTCAAAGCAGCAGCACACACGCTGCTCTCGGCACTTTCCTTCTCAGCTCTACGCACCATCCTAAGCCTTGCCTCTCCCACACTCAGGATCCAAAGACAACGGCACCAGGGACTGCTCACACACTAAAGGCACCAGGACAAAAGGCTCACCAGCTTGGCCTTTGCATTCCCGCTGACAGCTCCACAGCTTGAACCCAGAGAACTGCCTGCTGCCAACAGCCTTTCCAATCACTCTGAGCACCTCATGACAAGGAGTGTGGGGAATGAATCTCCAGCAGCCTCCTGCCCCAGGCTGTCCCCCGGGAGCAGCCCTGCTCCAGGCCGTGACTGCCACCTGCACAGCCAAAGGACCCAGAGCCGGTGTTACACACCACGGCTGTGCCTGGCACAGAGACACCAGTGGCCACACAAGTGGCCATGGCACTGTCCACACACAGTCCCTGCTGCTGCTCCCCCAGCCGCTGGCACCAACTCCCAGCCACCCACTCCTAAAGCCACGGGGCCCACTGGGACATTGCGGGGGCTCGTGGAAGCCAGGGGCCATTGTGACACAGCGGGGCTGCACAGAGCCCACGGTGCTTTGTGACCCGTGGCTCCCAGGAGAGCCTTTGTGATGCTGGGGAACTACAAGGAAGCCTGGCTCCTCTGTGACACCACCACAGAAGCTCAGGGGAGCCCTTGAGACTGTGCTGATGCTATTGAACCTGATGCAACCCTGCCTCCTCTGTGACACCACAGAAGCTCTTGGAGCCCTGGAGACCGTGGTGATGCTATGGAACCTGATGCAACCCTGCCTCCTCTGTAACACCACAGAACCTCTGGGAGCTCTGGAGACCGTGCTGATGCTATGGAACCTGATGCAACCCTGCCTCCACTGTGACACCACAGAAGCTCAGGGAGCCCTGGAGACTGTGGTGATGCTATGGAACCTGATGCAACCCTGCCTCCACTGTGACACCACAGAACCTCTGGGAGCCCTGGAGACCGTGCTGATGCTATGGAACCTGATGCAACCCTGCCTCCACTGTGACACCACAGAAGCTCGGGGAGCTCTGCAGACCGTGGGGATGCTGGCGAAGCTGACGGAACCCTGGACACCACAGTGACGCTATGGAACCTGGTGGAACCGAGGGGCCACAGTGACACTGTGGGGCCTTTTGGAAGCAACAGGACCCTGGTGGGAAGCCACGGGATGATTAATCCTGCACGAACCTGCTCCAGGTGGGCTCCTCTCTCCCGGCTTCCACAGGTGCTGCTAGGATCCCACTCCGGCACTGGCTTGGCACGGGCTCACGGCTTCCTTTGGCAATGGCTCTGCTCCAGGATGGCATGCTGCAGAGAATGCAGGTAGATTTTGTGCTCACTCCTGGCATGCAGCTGGACAATAAAGCCTGATCCAGCCCCCCCTCAGCATATGTCCGGCTCTGGCATTGGGGCGGGGCAACTTTGGGAGCAGCCCCAGCCCTGCTCCTGCTCCCGGCTGGGCACCCAGCTGCTGGGACACAGGTGTGTCCTGATGCCACCGTCTACTCCTTTGAGAAGGGGAGGACAGAGTGCATCAGGGAGTTTGGTGTGGCTTACATGCGGCAAGGAGAAGGTGCAGCCCCAAACTGGCTTTCACTTCTAGAACCTTTTGCTATTGCGGGAGCAGCTGCTGGAGCTTTTCAACCGAGCTGCAAGAGTGAAAAGTGTGATGGCATGTCTATCTGAGAAGGAAGGTTCGGTGCCGCAGCCTGTTGTGCACAATTTATATGCTGATAAGAGAAGGGGGTGCTTTTGGAACGTTTTCCTTCCTGACACTTCTGTCTCTGTGAGCTTTAGCTGCTTGGACTCAGGGATACCGAAGGTATGTGAAAGTGACTGGGATGCGAGAATCATGTTGCACAGGGAACAGGGAAGGTCAGCAAATGTTTCCTGTCCTGGCACATCTCTCAGTCTGAACTGCAGCTGCAGATGCTTCACTTCCGCCAAGGACTCTGCCACCTTGAGAGAAGGATGCGCTCTATGGAGTTGAGAAAGAAAGTGCGTCTCACTAGCTTCTTTCCTCTACTTCATAGACAGCAAAGGGGCTATGAAAGGCAGCACTGGCTTTTTGTTCTAGGACTTCTTCTTTACAAGCAGCTGCTGGATGTTTGGAAGGGGGTTTGGGATATGCAAAAATGAGAGGCTAAGATGGTAAGAGGGTAAGATGGAAGTCATCTGGCAAAAGCAGAGCTCACAAAAGGGCCAGCTGAGAAAGCTCTTGCTGCCTACAACTTCAACTGCACCCCTCAAAGCAGCAGCACACACGCTGCTCTCGGCACTTTCCTTCTCAGCTCTACGCACCATCCTAAGCCTTGCCTCTCCCACACTCAGGATCCAAAGACAACGGCACCAGGGACTGCTCACACACTAAAGGCACCAGGACAAAAGGCTCACCAGCTTGGCCTTTGCATTCCCGCTGACAGCTCCACAGCTTGAACCCAGAGAACTGCCTGCTGCCAACAGCCTTTCCAATCACTCTGAGCACCTCATGACAAGGAGTGTGGGGAATGAATCTCCAGCAGCCTCCTGCCCCAGGCTGTCCCCCGGGAGCAGCCCTGCTCCAGGCCGTGACTGCCACCTGCACAGCCAAAGGACCCAGAGCCGGTGTTACACACCACGGCTGTGCCTGGCACAGAGACACCAGTGGCCACACAAGTGGCCATGGCACTGTCCACACACAGTCCCTGCTGCTGCTCCCCCAGCCGCTGGCACCAACTCCCAGCCACCCACTCCTAAAGCCACGGGGCCCACTGGGACATTGCGGGGGCTCGTGGAAGCCAGCGGCCATTGTGACACAGCGGGGCTGCACAGAGCCCACGGTGCTTTGTGACCCGTGGCTCCCAGGAGAGCCTTTGTGATGCTGGGGAACTACAAGGAAGCCTGGCTCCTCTGTGACACCACCACAGAAGCTCAGGGGAGCCCTTGAGACTGTGCTGATGCTATTGAACCTGATGCAACCCTGCCTCCTCTGTGACACCACAGAAGCTCTTGGAGCCCTGGAGACCGTGGTGATGCTATGGAACCTGATGCAACCCTGCCTCCTCTGTAACACCACAGAACCTCTGGGAGCTCTGGAGACCGTGCTGATGCTATGGAACCTGATGCAACCCTGCCTCCACTGTGACACCACAGAAGCTCAGGGAGCCCTGGAGACTGTGGTGATGCTATGGAACCTGATGCAACCCTGCCTCCACTGTGACACCACAGAACCTCTGGGAGCCCTGGAGACCGTGCTGATGCTATGGAACCTGATGCAACCCTGCCTCCACTGTGACACCACAGAAGCTCGGGGAGCTCTGCAGACCGTGGGGATGCTGGCGAAGCTGACGGAACCCTGGGCACCACAGTGACGCTATGGAACCTGGTGGAACCGAGGGGCCACAGTGACACTGTGGGGCCTTTTGGAAGCAACAGGACCCTGGTGGGAAGCCACGGGATGATTAATCCTGCACGAACCTGCTCCAGGTGGGCTCCTCTCTCCCGGCTTCCACAGGTGCTGCTAGGATCCCACTCCGGCACTGGCTTGGCACGGGCTCACGGCTTCCTTTGGCAATGGCTCTGCTCCAGGATGGCATGCTGCAGAGAATGCAGGTAGATTTTGTGCTCAATCCTGGCATGCAGCTGGACAATAAAGCCTGATCCAGCCCCCCCTCAGCATATGTCCGGCTCTGGCATTGGGGCGGGGCAACTTTGGGAGCAGCCCCAGCCCTGCTCCTGCTCCCGGCTGGGCACCCAGCTGCTGGGACACAGGTGTGTCCTGATGCCACCGTCTACTCCTTTGAGAAGGGGAGGACAGAGTGCATCAGGGAGTTTGGTGTGGCTTACATGCGGCAAGGAGAAGGTGCAGCCCCAAACTGGCTTTCACTTCTAGAACCTTTTGCTATTGCGGGAGCAGCTGCTGGAGCTTTTCAACCGAGCTGCAAGAGTGAAAAGTGTGATGGCATGTCTATCTGAGAAGGAAGGTTCGGTGCCGCAGCCTGTTGTGCACAATTTATATGCTGATAAGAGAAGGGGGTGCTTTTGCAACGTTTTCCTTCCTGACACTTCTGTCTCTGTGAGCTTTAGCTGCTTGGACTCAGGGATACCGAAGGTATGTGAAAGTGACTGGGATGCGAGAATCATGTTGCACAGGGAACTGGGAAGGTCAGCAAATGTTTCCTGTCCTGGCACATCTCTCAGTCTGAACTGCAGCTGCAGATGCTTCACTTCCGCCAAGGACTCTGCCACCTTGAGAGAAGGATGCGCTCTATGGAGTTGAGAAAGAAAGTGCGTCTCACTAGCTTCTTTCCTCTACTTCATAGACAGCAAAGGGGCTATGAAAGGCAGCACTGGCTTTTTGTTCTAGGACTTCTTCTTTACAAGCAGCTGCTGGATGTTTGGAAGGGGGTTTGGGATATGCAAAAATGAGAGGCTAAGATGGTAAGAGGGTAAGATGGAAGTCATCTGGCAAAAGCAGAGCTCACAAAAGGGCCAGCTGAGAAAGCTCTTGCTGCCTACAACTTCAACTGCACCCCTCAAAGCAGCAGCACACACGCTGCTCTCGGCACTTTCCTTCTCAGCTCTACGCACCATCCTAAGCCTTGCCTCTCCCACACTCAGGATCCAAAGACAACGGCACCAGGGACTGCTCACACACTAAAGGCACCAGGACAAAAGGCTCACCAGCTTGGCCTTTGCATTCCCGCTGACAGCTCCACAGCTTGAACCCA
This sequence comes from Aphelocoma coerulescens, assembly GCF_041296385.1. Taxonomy (NCBI): domain Eukaryota; kingdom Metazoa; phylum Chordata; class Aves; order Passeriformes; family Corvidae; genus Aphelocoma; species Aphelocoma coerulescens. The sequence goes on along the minus strand of NW_027183568.1, from coordinate 140,621 downwards.
GAGAACTGCCTGCTGCCAACAGCCTTTCCAATCACTCTGAGCACCTCATGACAAGGAGTGTGGGGAATGAATCTCCAGCAGCCTCCTGCCCCAGGCTGTCCCCCGGGAGCAGCCCTGCTCCAGGCCGTGACTGCCACCTGCACAGCCAAAGGACCCAGAGCCGGTGTTACACACCACGGCTGTGCCTGGCACAGAGACACCAGTGGCCACACAAGTGGCCATGGCACTGTCCACACACAGTCCCTGCTGCTGCTCCCCCAGCCGCTGGCACCAACTCCCAGCCACCCACTCCTAAAGCCACGGGGCCCACTGGGACATTGCGGGGGCTCGTGGAAGCCAGCGGCCATTGTGACACAGCGGGGCTGCACAGAGCCCACGGTGCTTTGTGACCCGTGGCTCCCAGGAGAGCCTTTGTGATGCTGGGGAACTACAAGGAAGCCTGGCTCCTCTGTGACACCACCACAGAAGCTCAGGGGAGCCCTTGAGACTGTGCTGATGCTATTGAACCTGATGCAACCCTGCCTCCTCTGTGACACCACAGAAGCTCTTGGAGCCCTGGAGACCGTGGTGATGCTATGGAACCTGATGCAACCCTGCCTCCTCTGTAACACCACAGAACCTCTGGGAGCTCTGGAGACCGTGCTGATGCTATGGAACCTGATGCAACCCTGCCTCCACTGTGACACCACAGAAGCTCAGGGAGCCCTGGAGACTGTGGTGATGCTATGGAACCTGATGCAACCCTGCCTCCACTGTGACACCACAGAACCTCTGGGAGCCCTGGAGACCGTGCTGATGCTATGGAACCTGATGCAACCCTGCCTCCACTGTGACACCACAGAAGCTCGGGGAGCTCTGCAGACCGTGGGGATGCTGGCGAAGCTGACGGAACCCTGGACACCACAGTGACGCTATGGAACCTGGTGGAACCGAGGGGCCACAGTGACACTGTGGGGCCTTTTGGAAGCAACAGGACCCTGGTGGGAAGCCACGGGATGATTAATCCTGCACGAACCTGCTCCAGGTGGGCTCCTCTCTCCCGGCTTCCACAGGTGCTGCTAGGATCCCACTCCGGCACTGGCTTGGCACGGGCTCACGGCTTCCTTTGGCAATGGCTCTGCTCCAGGATGGCATGCTGCAGAGAATGCAGGTAGATTTTGTGCTCACTCCTGGCATGCAGCTGGACAATAAAGCCTGATCCAGCCCCCCCTCAGCATATGTCCGGCTCTGGCATTGGGGCGGGGCAACTTTGGGAGCAGCCCCAGCCCTGCTCCTGCTCCCGGCTGGGCACCCAGCTGCTGGGACACAGGTGTGTCCTGATGCCACCGTCTACTCCTTTGAGAAGGGGAGGACAGAGTGCATCAGGGAGTTTGGTGTGGCTTACATGCGGCAAGGAGAAGGTGCAGCCCCAAACTGGCTTTCACTTCTAGAACCTTTTGCTATTGCGGGAGCAGCTGCTGGAGCTTTTCAACCGAGCTGCAAGAGTGAAAAGTGTGATGGCATGTCTATCTGAGAAGGAAGGTTCGGTGCCGCAGCCTGTTGTGCACAATTTATATGCTGATAAGAGAAGGGGGTGCTTTTGGAACGTTTTCCTTCCTGACACTTCTGTCTCTGTGAGCTTTAGCTGCTTGGACTCAGGGATACCGAAGGTATGTGAAAGTGACTGGGATGCGAGAATCATGTTGCACAGGGAACAGGGAAGGTCAGCAAATGTTTCCTGTCCTGGCACATCTCTCAGTCTGAACTGCAGCTGCAGATGCTTCACTTCCGCCAAGGACTCTGCCACCTTGAGAGAAGGATGCGCTCTATGGAGTTGAGAAAGAAAGTGCGTCTCACTAGCTTCTTTCCTCTACTTCATAGACAGCAAAGGGGCTATGAAAGGCAGCACTGGCTTTTTGTTCTAGGACTTCTTCTTTACAAGCAGCTGCTGGATGTTTGGAAGGGGGTTTGGGATATGCAAAAATGAGAGGCTAAGATGGTAAGAGGGTAAGATGGAAGTCATCTGGCAAAAGCAGAGCTCACAAAAGGGCCAGCTGAGAAAGCTCTTGCTGCCTACAACTTCAACTGCACCCCTCAAAGCAGCAGCACACACGCTGCTCTCGGCACTTTCCTTCTCAGCTCTACGCACCATCCTAAGCCTTGCCTCTCCCACACTCAGGATCCAAAGACAACGGCACCAGGGACTGCTCACACACTAAAGGCACCAGGACAAAAGGCTCACCAGCTTGGCCTTTGCATTCCCGCTGACAGCTCCACAGCTTGAACCCAGAGAACTGCCTGCTGCCAACAGCCTTTCCAATCACTCTGAGCACCTCATGACAAGGAGTGTGGGGAATGAATCTCCAGCAGCCTCCTGCCCCAGGCTGTCCCCCGGGAGCAGCCCTGCTCCAGGCCGTGACTGCCACCTGCACAGCCAAAGGACCCAGAGCCGGTGTTACACACCACGGCTGTGCCTGGCACAGAGACACCAGTGGCCACACAAGTGGCCATGGCACTGTCCACACACAGTCCCTGCTGCTGCTCCCCCAGCCGCTGGCACCAACTCCCAGCCACCCACTCCTAAAGCCACGGGGCCCACTGGGACATTGCGGGGGCTCGTGGAAGCCAGCGGCCATTGTGACACAGCGGGGCTGCACAGAGCCCACGGTGCTTTGTGACCCGTGGCTCCCAGGAGAGCCTTTGTGATGCTGGGGAACTACAAGGAAGCCTGGCTCCTCTGTGACACCACCACAGAAGCTCAGGGGAGCCCTTGAGACTGTGCTGATGCTATTGAACCTGATGCAACCCTGCCTCCTCTGTGACACCACAGAAGCTCTTGGAGCCCTGGAGACCGTGGTGATGCTATGGAACCTGATGCAACCCTGCCTCCTCTGTAACACCACAGAACCTCTGGGAGCTCTGGAGACCGTGCTGATGCTATGGAACCTGATGCAACCCTGCCTCCACTGTGACACCACAGAAGCTCAGGGAGCCCTGGAGACTGTGGTGATGCTATGGAACCTGATGCAACCCTGCCTCCACTGTGACACCACAGAACCTCTGGGAGCCCTGGAGACCGTGCTGATGCTATGGAACCTGATGCAACCCTGCCTCCACTGTGACACCACAGAAGCTCGGGGAGCTCTGCAGACCGTGGGGATGCTGGCGAAGCTGACGGAACCCTGGGCACCACAGTGACGCTATGGAACCTGGTGGAACCGAGGGGCCACAGTGACACTGTGGGGCCTTTTGGAAGCAACAGGACCCTGGTGGGAAGCCACGGGATGATTAATCCTGCACGAACCTGCTCCAGGTGGGCTCCTCTCTCCCGGCTTCCACAGGTGCTGCTAGGATCCCACTCCGGCACTGGCTTGGCACGGGCTCACGGCTTCCTTTGGCAATGGCTCTGCTCCAGGATGGCATGCTGCAGAGAATGCAGGTAGATTTTGTGCTCACTCCTGGCATGCAGCTGGACAATAAAGCCTGATCCAGCCCCCCCTCAGCATATGTCCGGCTCTGGCATTGGGGCGGGGCAACTTTGGGAGCAGCCCCAGCCCTGCTCCTGCTCCCGGCTGGGCACCCAGCTGCTGGGACACAGGTGTGTCCTGATGCCACCGTCTACTCCTTTGAGAAGGGGAGGACAGAGTGCATCAGGGAGTTTGGTGTGGCTTACATGCGGCAAGGAGAAGGTGCAGCCCCAAACTGGCTTTCACTTCTAGAACCTTTTGCTATTGCGGGAGCAGCTGCTGGAGCTTTTCAACCGAGCTGCAAGAGTGAAAAGTGTGATGGCATGTCTATCTGAGAAGGAAGGTTCGGTGCCGCAGCCTGTTGTGCACAATTTATATGCTGATAAGAGAAGGGGGTGCTTTTGGAACGTTTTCCTTCCTGACACTTCTGTCTCTGTGAGCTTTAGCTGCTTGGACTCAGGGGTACCGAAGGTATGTGAAAGTGACTGGGATGCGAGAATCATGTTGCACAGGGAACAGGGAAGGTCAGCAAATGTTTCCTGTCCTGGCACATCTCTCAGTCTGAACTGCAGCTGCAGATGCTTCACTTCCGCCAAGGACTCTGCCACCTTGAGAGAAGGATGCGCTCTATGGAGTTGAGAAAGAAAGTGCGTCTCACTAGCTTCTTTCCTCTACTTCATAGACAGCAAAGGGGCTATGAAAGGCAGCACTGGCTTTTTGTTCTAGGACTTCTTCTTTACAAGCAGCTGCTGGATGTTTGGAAGGGGGTTTGGGATATGCAAAAATGAGAGGCTAAGATGGTAAGAGGGTAAGATGGAAGTCATCTGGCAAAAGCAGAGCTCACAAAAGGGCCAGCTGAGAAAGCTCTTGCTGCCTACAACTTCAACTGCACCCCTCAAAGCAGCAGCACACACGCTGCTCTCGGCACTTTCCTTCTCAGCTCTACGCACCATCCTAAGCCTTGCCTCTCCCACACTCAGGATCCAAAGACAACGGCACCAGGGACTGCTCACACACTAAAGGCACCAGGACAAAAGGCTCACCAGCTTGGCCTTTGCATTCCCGCTGACAGCTCCACAGCTTGAACCCAGAGAACTGCCTGCTGCCAACAGCCTTTCCAATCACTCTGAGCACCTCATGACAAGGAGTGTGGGGAATGAATCTCCAGCAGCCTCCTGCCCCAGGCTGTCCCCCGGGAGCAGCCCTGCTCCAGGCCGTGACTGCCACCTGCACAGCCAAAGGACCCAGAGCCGGTGTTACACACCACGGCTGTGCCTGGCACAGAGACACCAGTGGCCACACAAGTGGCCATGGCACTGTCCACACACAGTCCCTGCTGCTGCTCCCCCAGCCGCTGGCACCAACTCCCAGCCACCCACTCCTAAAGCCACGGGGCCCACTGGGACATTGCGGGGGCTCGTGGAAGCCAGCGGCCATTGTGACACAGCGGGGCTGCACAGAGCCCACGGTGCTTTGTGACCCGTGGCTCCCAGGAGAGCCTTTGTGATGCTGGGGAACTACAAGGAAGCCTGGCTCCTCTGTGACACCACCACAGAAGCTCAGGGGAGCCCTTGAGACTGTGCTGATGCTATTGAACCTGATGCAACCCTGCCTCCTCTGTGACACCACAGAAGCTCTTGGAGCCCTGGAGACCGTGGTGATGCTATGGAACCTGATGCAACCCTGCCTCCTCTGTAACACCACAGAACCTCTGGGAGCTCTGGAGACCGTGCTGATGCTATGGAACCTGATGCAACCCTGCCTCCACTGTGACACCACAGAAGCTCAGGGAGCCCTGGAGACTGTGGTGATGCTATGGAACCTGATGCAACCCTGCCTCCACTGTGACACCACAGAACCTCTGGGAGCCCTGGAGACCGTGCTGATGCTATGGAACCTGATGCAACCCTGCCTCCACTGTGACACCACAGAAGCTCGGGGAGCTCTGCAGACCGTGGGGATGCTATGGAAGCTGACGGAACCCTGGGCACCACAGTGACGCTATGGAACCTGGTGGAACCGAGGGGCCACAGTGACACTGTGGGGCCTTTTGGAAGCAACAGGACCCTGGTGGGAAGCCACGGGATGATTAATCCTGCACGAACCTGCTCCAGGTGGGCTCCTCTCTCCCGGCTTCCACAGGTGCTGCTAGGATCCCACTCCGGCACTGGCTTGGCACGGGCTCACGGCTTCCTTTGGCAATGGCTCTGCTCCAGGATGGCATGCTGCAGAGAATGCAGGTAGATTTTGTGCTCACTCCTGGCATGCAGCTGGACAATAAAGCCTGATCCAGCCCCCCCTCAGCATATGTCTGGCTCTGGCATTGGGGCGGGGCAACTTTGGGAGCAGCCCCAGCCCTGCTCCTGCTCCCGGCTGGGCACCCAGCTGCTGGGACACAGGTGTGTCCTGATGCCACCGTCTACTCCTTTGAGAAGGGGAGGACAGAGTGCATCAGGGAGTTTGGTGTGGCTTACATGCGGCAAGGAGAAGGTGCAGCCCCAAACTGGCTTTCACTTCTAGAACCTTTTGCTATTGCGGGAGCAGCTGCTGGAGCTTTTCAACCGAGCTGCAAGAGTGAAAAGTGTGATGGCATGTCTATCTGAGAAGGAAGGTTCGGTGCCGCAGCCTGTTGTGCACAATTTATATGCTGATAACAGAAGGGGGTGCTTTTGGAACGTTTTCCTTCCTGACACTTCTGTCTCTGTGAGCTTTAGCTGCTTGGACTCAGGGATACCGAAGGTATGTGAAAGTGACTGGGATGCGAGAATCATGTTGCACAGGGAACAGGGAAGGTCAGCAAATTTTTCCTGTCCTGGCACATCTCTCAGTCTGAACTGCAGCTGCAGATGCTTCACTTCCGCCAAGGACTCTGCCACCTTGAGAGAAGGATGCGCTCTATGGAGTTGAGAAAGAAAGTGCGTCTCACTAGCTTCTTTCCTCTACTTCATAGACAGCAAAGGGGCTATGAAAGGCAGCACTGGCTTTTTGTTCTAGGACTTCTTCTTTACAAGCAGCTGCTGGATGTTTGGAAGGGGGTTTGGGATATGCAAAAATGAGAGGCTAAGATGGTAAGAGGGTAAGATGGAAGTCATCTGGCAAAAGCAGAGCTCACAAAAGGGCCAGCTGAGAAAGCTCTTGCTGCCTACAACTTCAACTGCACCCCTCAAAGCAGCAGCACACACGCTGCTCTCGGCACTTTCCTTCTCAGCTCTACGCACCATCCTAAGCCTTGCCTCTCCCACACTCAGGATCCAAAGACAACGGCACCAGGGACTGCTCACACACTAAAGGCACCAGGACAAAAGGCTCACCAGCTTGGCCTTTGCATTCCCGCTGACAGCTCCACAGCTTGAACCCAGAGAACTGCCTGCTGCCAACAGCCTTTCCAATCACTCTGAGCACCTCATGACAAGGAGTGTGGGGAATGAATCTCCAGCAGCCTCCTGCCCCAGGCTGTCCCCCGGGAGCAGCCCTGCTCCAGGCCGTGACTGCCACCTGCACAGCCAAAGGACCCAGAGCCGGTGTTACACACCACGGCTGTGCCTGGCACAGAGACACCAGTGGCCACACAAGTGGCCATGGCACTGTCCACACACAGTCCCTGCTGCTGCTCCCCCAGCCGCTGGCACCAACTCCCAGCCACCCACTCCTAAAGCCACGGGGCCCACTGGGACATTGCGGGGGCTCGTGGAAGCCAGCGGCCATTGTGACACAGCGGGGCTGCACAGAGCCCACGGTGCTTTGTGACCCGTGGCTCCCAGGAGAGCCTTTGTGATGCTGGGGAACTACAAGGAAGCCTGGCTCCTCTGTGACACCACCACAGAAGCTCAGGGGAGCCCTTGAGACTGTGCTGATGCTATTGAACCTGATGCAACCCTGCCTCCTCTGTGACACCACAGAAGCTCTTGGAGCCCTGGAGACCGTGCTGATGCTATGGAACCTGATGCAACCCTGCCTCCTCTGTAACACCACAGAACCTCTGGGAGCTCTGGAGACCGTGGTGATGCTATGGAACCTGATGCAACCCTGCCTCCACTGTGACACCACAGAAGCTCAGGGAGCCCTGGAGACTGTGGTGATGCTATGGAACCTGATGCAACCCTGCCTCCACTGTGACACCACAGAACCTCTGGGAGCCCTGGAGACCGTGCTGATGCTATGGAACCTGATGCAACCCTGCCTCCACTGTGACACCACAGAAGCTCGGGGAGCTCTGCAGACCGTGGGGATGCTGGCGAAGCTGACGGAACCCTGGGCACCACAGTGACGCTATGGAACCTGGTGGAACCGAGGGGCCACAGTGACACTGTGGGGCCTTTTGGAAGCAACAGGACCCTGGTGGGAAGCCACGGGATGATTAATCCTGCACGAACCTGCTCCAGGTGGGCTCCTCTCTCCCGGCTTCCACAGGTGCTGCTAGGATCCCACTCCGGCACTGGCTTGGCACGGGCTCACGGCTTCCTTTGGCAATGGCTCTGCTCCAGGATGGCATGCTGCAGAGAATGCAGGTAGATTTTGTGCTCACTCCTGGCATGCAGCTGGACAATAAAGCCTGATCCAGCCCCCCCTCAGCATATGTCCGGCTCTGGCATTGGGGCGGGGCAACTTTGGGAGCAGCCCCAGCCCTGCTCCTGCTCCCGGCTGGGCACCCAGCTGCTGGGACACAGGTGTGTCCTGATGCCACCGTCTACTCCTTTGAGAAGGGGAGGACAGAGTGCATCAGGGAGTTTGGTGTGGCTTACATGCGGCAAGGAGAAGGTGCAGCCCCAAACTGGCTTTCACTTCTAGAACCTTTTGCTATTGCGGGAGCAGCTGCTGGAGCTTTTCAACCGAGCTGCAAGAGTGAAAAGTGTGATGGCATGTCTATCTGAGAAGGAAGGTTCGGTGCCGCAGCCTGTTGTGCACAATTTATATGCTGATAAGAGAAGGGGGTGCTTTTGGAACGTTTTCCTTCCTGACACTTCTGTCTCTGTGAGCTTTAGCTGCTTGGACTCAGGGATACCGAAGGTATGTGAAAGTGACTGGGATGCGAGAATCATGTTGCACAGGGAACAGGGAAGGTCAGCAAATTTTTCCTGTCCTGGCACATCTCTCAGTCTGAACTGCAGCTGCAGATGCTTCACTTCCGCCAAGGACTCTGCCACCTTGAGAGAAGGATGCGCTCTATGGAGTTGAGAAAGAAAGTGCGTCTCACTAGCTTCTTTCCTCTACTTCATAGACAGCAAAGGGGCTATGAAAGGCAGCACTGGCTTTTTGTTCTAGGACTTCTTCTTTACAAGCAGCTGCTGGATGTTTGGAAGGGGGTTTGGGATATGCAAAAATGAGAGGCTAAGATGGTAAGAGGGTAAGATGGAAGTCATCTGGCAAAAGCAGAGCTCACAAAAGGGCCAGCTGAGAAAGCTCTTGCTGCCTACAACTTCAACTGCACCCCTCAAAGCAGCAGCACACACGCTGCTCTCGGCACTTTCCTTCTCAGCTCTACGCACCATCCTAAGCCTTGCCTCTCCCACACTCAGGATCCAAAGACAACGGCACCAGGGACTGCTCACACACTAAAGGCACCAGGACAAAAGGCTCACCAGCTTGGCCTTTGCATTCCCGCTGACAGCTCCACAGCTTGAACCCAGAGAACTGCCTGCTGCCAACAGCCTTTCCAATCACTCTGAGCACCTCATGACAAGGAGTGTGGGGAATGAATCTCCAGCAGCCTCCTGCCCCAGGCTGTCCCCCGGGAGCAGCCCTGCTCCAGGCCGTGACTGCGACCTGCACAGCCAAAGGACCCAGAGCCGGTGTTACACACCACGGCTGTGCCTGGCACAGAGACACCAGTGGCCACACAAGTGGCCATGGCACTGTCCACACACAGTCCCTGCTGCTGCTCCCCCAGCCGCTGGCACCAACTCCCAGCCACCCACTCCTAAAGCCACGGGGCCCACTGGGACATTGCGGGGGCTCGTGGAAGCCAGCGGCCATTGTGACACAGCGGGGCTGCACAGAGCCCACGGTGCTTTGTGACCCGTGGCTCCCAGGAGAGCCTTTGTGATGCTGGGGAACTACAAGGAAGCCTGGCTCCTCTGTGACACCACCACAGAAGCTCAGGGGAGCCCTGGAGACCGTGCTGATGCTATTGAACCTGATGCAACCCTGCCTCCTCTGTGACACCACAGAAGCTCTTGGAGCCCTGGAGACCGTGGTGATGCTATGGAACCTGATGCAACCCTGCCTCCTCTGTAACACCACAGAACCTCTGGGAGCTCTGGAGACCGTGCTGATGCTATGGAACCTGATGCAACCCTGCCTCCACTGTGACACCACAGAAGCTCAGGGAGCCCTGGAGACTGTGGTGATGCTATGGAACCTGATGCAACCCTGCCTCCACTGTGACACCACAGAACCTCTGGGAGCCCTGGAGACCGTGCTGATGCTATGGAACCTGATGCAACCCTGCCTCCACTGTGACACCACAGAAGCTCGGGGAGCTCTGCAGACCGTGGGGATGCTGGCGAAGCTGACGGAACCCTGGGCACCACAGTGACGCTATGGAACCTGGTGGAACCGAGGGGCCACAGTGACACTGTGGGGCCTTTTGGAAGCAACAGGACCCTGGTGGGAAGCCACGGGATGATTAATCCTGCACGAACCTGCTCCAGGTGGGCTCCTCTCTCCCGGCTTCCACAGGTGCTGCTAGGATCCCACTCCGGCACTGGCTTGGCACGGGCTCACGGCTTCCTTTGGCAATGGCTCTGCTCCAGGATGGCATGCTGCAGAGAATGCAGGTAGATTTTGTGCTCACTCCTGGCATGCAGCTGGACAATAAAGCCTGATCCAGCCCCCCCTCAGCATATGTCCGGCTCTGGCATTGGGGCGGGGCAACTTTGGGAGCAGCCCCAGCCCTGCTCCTGCTCCCGGCTGGGCACCCAGCTGCTGGGACACAGGTGTGTCCTGATGCCACCGTCTACTCCTTTGAGAAGGGGAGGACAGAGTGCATCAGGGAGTTTGGTGTGGCTTACATGCGGCAAGGAGAAGGTGCAGCCCCAAACTGGCTTTCACTTCTAGAACCTTTTGCTATTGCGGGAGCAGCTGCTGGAGCTTTTCAACCGAGCTGCAAGAGTGAAAAGTGTGATGGCATGTCTATCTGAGAAGGAAGGTTCGGTGCCGCAGCCTGTTGTGCACAATTTATATGCTGATAAGAGAAGGGGGTGCTTTTGGAACGTTTTCCTTCCTGACACTTCTGTCTCTGTGAGCTTTAGCTGCTTGGACTCAGGGGTACCGAAGGTATGTGAAAGTGACTGGGATGCGAGAATCATGTTGCACAGGGAACAGGGAAGGTCAGCAAATGTTTCCTGTCCTGGCACATCTCTCAGTCTGAACTGCAGCTGCAGATGCTTCACTTCCGCCAAGGACTCTGCCACCTTGAGAGAAGGATGCGCTCTATGGAGTTGAGAAAGAAAGTGCGTCTCACTAGCTTCTTTCCTCTACTTCATAGACAGCAAAGGGGCTATGAAAGGCAGCACTGGCTTTTTGTTCTAGGACTTCTTCTTTACAAGCAGCTGCTGGATGTTTGGAAGGGGGTTTGGGATATGCAAAAATGAGAGGCTAAGATGGTAAGAGGGTAAGATGGAAGTCATCTGGCAAAAGCAGAGCTCACAAAAGGGCCAGCTGAGAAAGCTCTTGCTGCCTACAACTTCAACTGCACCCCTCAAAGCAGCAGCACACACGCTGCTCTCGGCACTTTCCTTCTCAGCTCTACGCACCATCCTAAGCCTTGCCTCTCCCACACTCAGGATCCAAAGACAACGGCACCAGGGACTGCTCACACACTAAAGGCACCAGGACAAAAGGCTCACCAGCTTGGCCTTTGCATTCCCGCTGACAGCTCCACAGCTTGAACCCAGAGAACTGCCTGCTGCCAACAGCCTTTCCAATCACTCTGAGCACCTCATGACAAGGAGTGTGGGGAATGAATCTCCAGCAGCCTCCTGCCCCAGGCTGTCCCCCGGGAGCAGCCCTGCTCCAGGCCGTGACTGCCACCTGCACAGCCAAAGGACCCAGAGCCGGTGTTACACACCACGGCTGTGCCTGGCACAGAGACACCAGTGGCCACACAAGTGGCCATGGCACTGTCCACACACAGTCCCTGCTGCTGCTCCCCCAGCCGCTGGCACCAACTCCCAGCCACCCACTCCTAAAGCCACGGGGCCCACTGGGACATTGCGGGGGCTCGTGGAAGCCAGCGGCCATTGTGACACAGCGGGGCTGCACAGAGCCCACGGTGCTTTGTGACCCGTGGCTCCCAGGAGAGCCTTTGTGATGCTGGGGAACTACAAGGAAGCCTGGCTCCTCTGTGACACCACCACAGAAGCTCAGGGGAGCCCTTGAGACTGTGCTGATGCTATTGAACCTGATGCAACCCTGCCTCCTCTGTGACACCACAGAAGCTCTTGGAGCCCTGGAGACCGTGCTGATGCTATGGAACCTGATGCAACCCTGCCTCCTCTGTAACACCACAGAACCTCTGGGAGCTCTGGAGACCGTGCTGATGCTATGGAACCTGATGCAACCCTGCCTCCACTGTGACACCACAGAAGCTCAGGGAGCCCTGGAGACTGTGGTGATGCTATGGAACCTGATGCAACCCTGCCTCCACTGTGACACCACAGAACCTCTGGGAGCCCTGGAGACCGTGCTGATGCTATGGAACCTGATGCAACCCTGCCTCCACTGTGACACCACAGAAGCTCGGGGAGCTCTGCAGACCGTGGGGATGCTGGCGAAGCTGACGGAACCCTGGACACCACAGTGACGCTATGGAACCTGGTGGAACCGAGGGGCCACAGTGACACTGTGGGGCCTTTTGGAAGCAACAGGACCCTGGTGGGAAGCCACGGGATGATTAATCCTGCACGAACCTGCTCCAGGTGGGCTCCTCTCTCCCGGCTTCCACAGGTGCTGCTAGGATCCCACTCCGGCACTGGCTTGGCACGGGCTCACGGCTTCCTTTGGCAATGGCTCTGCTCCAGGATGGCATGCTGCAGAGAATGCAGGTAGATTTTGTGCTCACTCCTGGCATGCAGCTGGACAATAAAGCCTGATCCAGCCCCCCCTCAGCATATGTCCGGCTCTGGCATTGGGGCGGGGCAACTTTGGGAGCAGCCCCAGCCCTGCTCCTGCTCCCGGCTGGGCACCCAGCTGCTGGGACACAGGTGTGTCCTGATGCCACCGTCTACTCCTTTGAGAAGGGGAGGACAGAGTGCATCAGGGAGTTTGGTGTGGCTTACATGCGGCAAGGAGAAGGTGCAGCCCCAAACTGGCTTTCACTTCTAGAACCTTTTGCTATTGCGGGAGCAGCTGCTGGAGCTTTTCAACCGAGCTGCAAGAGTGAAAAGTGTGATGGCATGTCTATCTGAGAAGGAAGGTTCGGTGCCGCAGCCTGTTGTGCACAATTTATATGCTGATAAGAGAAGGGGGTGCTTTTGGAACGTTTTCCTTCCTGACACTTCTGTCTCTGTGAGCTTTAGCTGCTTGGACTCAGGGGTACCGAAGGTATGTGAAAGTGACTGGGATGCGAGAATCATGTTGCACAGGGAACAGGGAAGGTCAGCAAATGTTTCCTGTCCTGGCACATCTCTCAGTCTGAACTGCAGCTGCAGATGCTTCACTTCCGCCAAGGACTCTGCCACCTTGAGAGAAGGATGCGCTCTATGGAGTTGAGAAAGAAAGTGCGTCTCACTAGCTTCTTTCCTCTACTTCATAGACAGCAAAGGGGCTATGAAAGGCAGCACTGGCTTTTTGTTCTAGGACTTCTTCTTTACAAGCAGCTGCTGGATGTTTGGAAGGGGGTTTGGGATATGCAAAAATGAGAGGCTAAGATGGTAAGAGGGTAAGATGGAAGTCATCTGGCAAAAGCAGAGCTCACAAAAGGGCCAGCTGAGAAAGCTCTTGCTGCCTACAACTTCAACTGCACCCCTCAAAGCAGCAGCACACACGCTGCTCTCGGCACTTTCCTTCTCAGCTCTACGCACCATCCTAAGCCTTGCCTCTCCCACACTCAGGATCCAAAGACAACGGCACCAGGGACTGCTCACACACTAAAGGCACCAGGACAAAAGGCTCACCAGCTTGGCCTTTGCATTCCCGCTGACAGCTCCACAGCTTGAACCCAGAGAACTGCCTGCTGCCAACAGCCTTTCCAATCACTCTGAGCACCTCATGACAAGGAGTGTGGGGAATGAATCTCCAGCAGCCTCCTGCCCCAGGCTGTCCCCCGGGAGCAGCCCTGCTCCAGGCCGTGACTGCCACCTGCACAGCCAAAGGACCCAGAGCCGGTGTTACACACCACGGCTGTGCCTGACACAGAGACACCAGTGGCCACACAAGTGGCCATGGCACTGTCCACACACAGTCCCTGCTGCTGCTCCCCCAGCCGCTGGCACCAACTCCCAGCCACCCACTCCTAAAGCCACGGGGCCCACTGGGACATTGCGGGGGCTCGTGGAAGCCAGCGGCCATTGTGACACAGCGGGGCTGCACAGAGCCCACGGTGCTTTGTGACCCGTGGCTCCCAGGAGAGCCTTTGTGATGCTGGGGAACTACAAGGAAGCCTGGCTCCTCTGTGACACCACCACAGAAGCTCAGGGGAGCCCTTGAGACTGTGCTGATGCTATTGAACCTGATGCAACCCTGCCTCCTCTGTGACACCACAGAAGCTCTTGGAGCCCTGGAGACCGTGGTGATGCTATGGAACCTGATGCAACCCTGCCTCCTCTGTAACACCACAGAACCTCTGGGAGCTCTGCAGACCGTGCTGATGCTATGGAACCTGATGCAACCCTGCCTCCACTGTGACACCACAGAAGCTCAGGGAGCCCTGGAGACTGTGGTGATGCTATGGAACCTGATGCAACCCTGCCTCCACTGTGACACCACAGAACCTCTGGGAGCCCTGGAGACCGTGCTGATGCTATGGAACCTGATGCAACCCTGCCTCCACTGTGACACCACAGAAGCTCGGGGAGCTCTGCAGACCGTGGGGATGCTGGCGAAGCTGACGGAACCCTGGGCACCACAGTGACGCTATGGAACCTGGTGGAACCGAGGGGCCACAGTGACACTGTGGGGCCTTTTGGAAGCAACAGGACCCTGGTGGGAAGCCACGGGATGATTAATCCTGCACGAACCTGCTCCAGGTGGGCTCCTCTCTCCCGGCTTCCACAGGTGCTGCTAGGATCCCACTCCGGCACTGGCTTGGCACGGGCTCACGGCTTCCTTTGGCAATGGCTCTGCTCCAGGATGGCATGCTGCAGAGAATGCAGGTAGATTTTGTGCTCACTCCTGGCATGCAGCTGGACAATAAAGCCTGATCCAGCCCCCCCTCAGCATATGTCTGGCTCTGGCATTGGGGCGGGGCAACTTTGGGAGCAGCCCCAGCCCTGCTCCTGCTCCCGGCTGGGCACCCAGCTGCTGGGACACAGGTGTGTCCTGATGCCACCGTCTACTCCTTTGAGAAGGGGAGGACAGAGTGCATCAGGGAGTTTGGTGTGGCTTACATGCGGCAAGGAGAAGGTGCAGCCCCAAACTGGCTTTCACTTCTAGAACCTTTTGCTATTGCGGGAGCAGCTGCTGGAGCTTTTCAACCGAGCTGCAAGAGTGAAAAGTGTGATGGCATGTCTATCTGAGAAGGAAGGTTCGGTGCCGCAGCCTGTTGTGCACAATTTATATGCTGATAAGAGAAGGGGGTGCTTTTGGAACGTTTTCCTTCCTGACACTTCTGTCTCTGTGAGCTTTAGCTGCTTGGACTCAGGGATACCGAAGGTATGTGAAAGTGACTGGGATGCGAGAATCATGTTGCACAGGGAACAGGGAAGGTCAGCAAATTTTTCCTGTCCTGGCACATCTCTCAGTCTGAACTGCAGCTGCAGATGCTTCACTTCCACCAAGGACTCTGCCACCTTGAGAGAAGGATGCGCTCTATGGAGTTGAGAAAGAAAGTGCGTCTCACTAGCTTCTTTCCTCTACTTCATAGACAGCAAAGGGGCTATGAAAGGCAGCACTGGCTTTTTGTTCTAGGACTTCTTCTTTACAAGCAGCTGCTGGATGTTTGGAAGGGGGTTTGGGATATGCAAAAATGAGAGGCTAAGATGGTAAGAGGGTAAGATGGAAGTCATCTGGCAAAAGCAGAGCTCACAAAAGGGCCAGCTGAGAAAGCTCTTGCTGCCTACAACTTCAACTGCACCCCTCAAAGCAGCAGCACACACGCTGCTCTCGGCACTTTCCTTCTCAGCTCTACGCACCATCCTAAGCCTTGCCTCTCCCACACTCAGGATCCAAAGACAACGGCACCAGGGACTGCTCACACACTAAAGGCACCAGGACAAAAGGCTCACCAGCTTGGCCTTTGCATTCCCGCTGACAGCTCCACAGCTTGAACCCAGAGAACTGCCTGCTGCCAACAGCCTTTCCAATCACTCTGAGCACCTCATGACAAGGAGTGTGGGGAATGAATCTCCAGCAGCCTCCTGCCCCAGGCTGTCCCCCGGGAGCAGCCCTGCTCCAGGCCGTGACTGCCACCTGCACAGCCAAAGGACCCAGAGCCGGTGTTACACACCACGGCTGTGCCTGGCACAGAGACACCAGTGGCCACACAAGTGGCCATGGCACTGTCCACACACAGTCCCTGCTGCTGCTCCCCCAGCCGCTGGCACCAACTCCCAGCCACCCACTCCTAAAGCCACGGGGCCCACTGGGACATTGCGGGGGCTCGTGGAAGCCAGCGGCCATTGTGACACAGCGGGGCTGCACAGAGCCCACGGTGCTTTGTGACCCGTGGCTCCCAGGAGAGCCTTTGTGATGCTGGGGAACTACAAGGAAGCCTGGCTCCTCTGTGACACCACCACAGAAGCTCAGGGGAGCCCTTGAGACTGTGCTGATGCTATTGAACCTGATGCAACCCTGCCTCCTCTGTGACACCACAGAAGCTCTTGGAGCCCTGGAGACCGTGCTGATGCTATGGAACCTGATGCAACCCTGCCTCCTCTGTAACACCACAGAACCTCTGGGAGCTCTGGAGACCGTGGTGATGCTATGGAACCTGATGCAACCCTGCCTCCACTGTGACACCACAGAAGCTCAGGGAGCCCTGGAGACTGTGGTGATGCTATGGAACCTGATGCAACCCTGCCTCCACTGTGACACCACAGAACCTCTGGGAGCCCTGGAGACCGTGCTGATGCTATGGAACCTGATGCAACCCTGCCTCCACTGTGACACCACAGAAGCTCGGGGAGCTCTGCAGACCGTGGGGATGCTGGCGAAGCTGACGGAACCCTGGGCACCACAGTGACGCTATGGAACCTGGTGGAACCGAGGGGCCACAGTGACACTGTGGGGCCTTTTGGAAGCAACAGGACCCTGGTGGGAAGCCACGGGATGATTAATCCTGCACGAACCTGCTCCAGGTGGGCTCCTCTCTCCCGGCTTCCACAGGTGCTGCTAGGATCCCACTCCGGCACTGGCTTGGCACGGGCTCACGGCTTCCTTTGGCAATGGCTCTGCTCCAGGATGGCATGCTGCAGAGAATGCAGGTAGATTTTGTGCTCACTCCTGGCATGCAGCTGGACAATAAAGCCTGATCCAGCCCCCCCTCAGCATATGTCCGGCTCTGGCATTGGGGCGGGGCAACTTTGGGAGCAGCCCCAGCCCTGCTCCTGCTCCCGGCTGGGCACCCAGCTGCTGGGACACAGGTGTGTCCTGATGCCACCGTCTACTCCTTTGAGAAGGGGAGGACAGAGTGCATCAGGGAGTTTGGTGTGGCTTACATGCGGCAAGGAGAAGGTGCAGCCCCAAACTGGCTTTCACTTCTAGAACCTTTTGCTATTGCGGGAGCAGCTGCTGGAGCTTTTCAACCGAGCTGCAAGAGTGAAAAGTGTGATGGCATGTCTATCTGAGAAGGAAGGTTCGGTGCCGCAGCCTGTTGTGCACAATTTATATGCTGATAAGAGAAGGGGGTGCTTTTGGAACGTTTTCCTTCCTGACACTTCTGTCTCTGTGAGCTTTAGCTGCTTGGACTCAGGGATACCGAAGGTATGTGAAAGTGACTGGGATGCGAGAATCATGTTGCACAGGGAACAGGGAAGGTCAGCAAATTTTTCCTGTCCTGGCACATCTCTCAGTCTGAACTGCAGCTGCAGATGCTTCACTTCCGCCAAGGACTCTGCCACCTTGAGAGAAGGATGCGCTCTATGGAGTTGAGAAAGAAAGTGCGTCTCACTAGCTTCTTTCCTCTACTTCATAGACAGCAAAGGGGCTATGAAAGGCAGCACTGGCTTTTTGTTCTAGGACTTCTTCTTTACAAGCAGCTGCTGGATGTTTGGAAGGGGGTTTGGGATATGCAAAAATGAGAGGCTAAGATGGTAAGAGGGTAAGATGGAAGTCATCTGGCAAAAGCAGAGCTCACAAAAGGGCCAGCTGAGAAAGCTCTTGCTGCCTACAACTTCAACTGCACCCCTCAAAGCAGCAGCACACACGCTGCTCTCGGCACTTTCCTTCTCAGCTCTACGCACCATCCTAAGCCTTGCCTCTCCCACACTCAGGATCCAAAGACAACGGCACCAGGGACTGCTCACACACTAAAGGCACCAGGACAAAAGGCTCACCAGCTTGGCCTTTGCATTCCCGCTGACAGCTCCACAGCTTGAACCCAGAGAACTGCCTGCTGCCAACAGCCTTTCCAATCACTCTGAGCACCTCATGACAAGGAGTGTGGGGAATGAATCTCCAGCAGCCTCCTGCCCCAGGCTGTCCCCCGGGAGCAGCCCTGCTCCAGGCCGTGACTGCGACCTGCACAGCCAAAGGACCCAGAGCCGGTGTTACACACCACGGCTGTGCCTGGCACAGAGACACCAGTGGCCACACAAGTGGCCATGGCACTGTCCACACACAGTCCCTGCTGCTGCTCCCCCAGCCGCTGGCACCAACTCCCAGCCACCCACTCCTAAAGCCACGGGGCCCACTGGGACATTGCGGGGGCTCGTGGAAGCCAGCGGCCATTGTGACACAGCGGGGCTGCACAGAGCCCACGGTGCTTTGTGACCCGTGGCTCCCAGGAGAGCCTTTGTGATGCTGGGGAACTACAAGGAAGCCTGGCTCCTCTGTGACACCACCACAGAAGCTCAGGGGAGCCCTGGAGACCGTGCTGATGCTATTGAACCTGATGCAACCCTGCCTCCTCTGTGACACCACAGAAGCTCTTGGAGCCCTGGAGACCGTGGTGATGCTATGGAACCTGATGCAACCCTGCCTCCTCTGTAACACCACAGAACCTCTGGGAGCTCTGGAGACCGTGCTGATGCTATGGAACCTGATGCAACCCTGCCTCCACTGTGACACCACAGAAGCTCAGGGAGCCCTGGAGACTGTGGTGATGCTATGGAACCTGATGCAACCCTGCCTCCACTGTGACACCACAGAACCTCTGGGAGCCCTGGAGACCGTGCTGATGCTATGGAACCTGATGCAACCCTGCCTCCACTGTGACACCACAGAAGCTCGGGGAGCTCTGCAGACCGTGGGGATGCTGGCGAAGCTGACGGAACCCTGGGCACCACAGTGACGCTATGGAACCTGGTGGAACCGAGGGGCCACAGTGACACTGTGGGGCCTTTTGGAAGCAACAGGACCCTGGTGGGAAGCCACGGGATGATTAATCCTGCACGAACCTGCTCCAGGTGGGCTCCTCTCTCCCGGCTTCCACAGGTGCTGCTAGGATCCCACTCCGGCACTGGCTTGGCACGGGCTCACGGCTTCCTTTGGCAATGGCTCTGCTCCAGGATGGCATGCTGCAGAGAATGCAGGTAGATTTTGTGCTCACTCCTGGCATGCAGCTGGACAATAAAGCCTGATCCAGCCCCCCCTCAGCATATGTCCGGCTCTGGCATTGGGGCGGGGCAACTTTGGGAGCAGCCCCAGCCCTGCTCCTGCTCCCGGCTGGGCACCCAGCTGCTGGGACACAGGTGTGTCCTGATGCCACCGTCTACTCCTTTGAGAAGGGGAGGACAGAGTGCATCAGGGAGTTTGGTGTGGCTTACATGCGGCAAGGAGAAGGTGCAGCCCCAAACTGGCTTTCACTTCTAGAACCTTTTGCTATTGCGGGAGCAGCTGCTGGAGCTTTTCAACCGAGCTGCAAGAGTGAAAAGTGTGATGGCATGTCTATCTGAGAAGGAAGGTTCGGTGCCGCAGCCTGTTGTGCACAATTTATATGCTGATAAGAGAAGGGGGTGCTTTTGGAACGTTTTCCTTCCTGACACTTCTGTCTCTGTGAGCTTTAGCTGCTTGGACTCAGGGGTACCGAAGGTATGTGAAAGTGACTGGGATGCGAGAATCATGTTGCACAGGGAACAGGGAAGGTCAGCAAATGTTTCCTGTCCTGGCACATCTCTCAGTCTGAACTGCAGCTGCAGATGCTTCACTTCCGCCAAGGACTCTGCCACCTTGAGAGAAGGATGCGCTCTATGGAGTTGAGAAAGAAAGTGCGTCTCACTAGCTTCTTTCCTCTACTTCATAGACAGCAAAGGGGCTATGAAAGGCAGCACTGGCTTTTTGTTCTAGGACTTCTTCTTTACAAGCAGCTGCTGGATGTTTGGAAGGGGGTTTGGGATATGCAAAAATGAGAGGCTAAGATGGTAAGAGGGTAAGATGGAAGTCATCTGGCAAAAGCAGAGCTCACAAAAGGGCCAGCTGAGAAAGCTCTTGCTGCCTACAACTTCAACTGCACCCCTCAAAGCAGCAGCACACACGCTGCTCTCGGCACTTTCCTTCTCAGCTCTACGCACCATCCTAAGCCTTGCCTCTCCCACACTCAGGATCCAAAGACAACGGCACCAGGGACTGCTCACACACTAAAGGCACCAGGACAAAAGGCTCACCAGCTTGGCCTTTGCATTCCCGCTGACAGCTCCACAGCTTGAACCCAGAGAACTGCCTGCTGCCAACAGCCTTTCCAATCACTCTGAGCACCTCATGACAAGGAGTGTGGGGAATGAATCTCCAGCAGCCTCCTGCCCCAGGCTGTCCCCCGGGAGCAGCCCTGCTCCAGGCCGTGACTGCCACCTGCACAGCCAAAGGACCCAGAGCCGGTGTTACACACCACGGCTGTGCCTGGCACAGAGACACCAGTGGCCACACAAGTGGCCATGGCACTGTCCACACACAGTCCCTGCTGCTGCTCCCCCAGCCGCTGGCACCAACTCCCAGCCACCCACTCCTAAAGCCACGGGGCCCACTGGGACATTGCGGGGGCTCGTGGAAGCCAGCGGCCATTGTGACACAGCGGGGCTGCACAGAGCCCACGGTGCTTTGTGACCCGTGGCTCCCAGGAGAGCCTTTGTGATGCTGGGGAACTACAAGGAAGCCTGGCTCCTCTGTGACACCACCACAGAAGCTCAGGGGAGCCCTTGAGACTGTGCTGATGCTATTGAACCTGATGCAACCCTGCCTCCTCTGTGACACCACAGAAGCTCTTGGAGCCCTGGAGACCGTGCTGATGCTATGGAACCTGATGCAACCCTGCCTCCTCTGTAACACCACAGAACCTCTGGGAGCTCTGGAGACCGTGCTGATGCTATGGAACCTGATGCAACCCTGCCTCCACTGTGACACCACAGAAGCTCAGGGAGCCCTGGAGACTGTGGTGATGCTATGGAACCTGATGCAACCCTGCCTCCACTGTGACACCACAGAACCTCTGGGAGCCCTGGAGACCGTGCTGATGCTATGGAACCTGATGCAACCCTGCCTCCACTGTGACACCACAGAAGCTCGGGGAGCTCTGCAGACCGTGGGGATGCTGGCGAAGCTGACGGAACCCTGGACACCACAGTGACGCTATGGAACCTGGTGGAACCGAGGGGCCACAGTGACACTGTGGGGCCTTTTGGAAGCAACAGGACCCTGGTGGGAAGCCACGGGATGATTAATCCTGCACGAACCTGCTCCAGGTGGGCTCCTCTCTCCCGGCTTCCACAGGTGCTGCTAGGATCCCACTCCGGCACTGGCTTGGCACGGGCTCACGGCTTCCTTTGGCAATGGCTCTGCTCCAGGATGGCATGCTGCAGAGAATGCAGGTAGATTTTGTGCTCACTCCTGGCATGCAGCTGGACAATAAAGCCTGATCCAGCCCCCCCTCAGCATATGTCCGGCTCTGGCATTGGGGCGGGGCAACTTTGGGAGCAGCCCCAGCCCTGCTCCTGCTCCCGGCTGGGCACCCAGCTGCTGGGACACAGGTGTGTCCTGATGCCACCGTCTACTCCTTTGAGAAGGGGAGGACAGAGTGCATCAGGGAGTTTGGTGTGGCTTACATGCGGCAAGGAGAAGGTGCAGCCCCAAACTGGCTTTCACTTCTAGAACCTTTTGCTATTGCGGGAGCAGCTGCTGGAGCTTTTCAACCGAGCTGCAAGAGTGAAAAGTGTGATGGCATGTCTATCTGAGAAGGAAGGTTCGGTGCCGCAGCCTGTTGTGCACAATTTATATGCTGATAAGAGAAGGGGGTGCTTTTGGAACGTTTTCCTTCCTGACACTTCTGTCTCTGTGAGCTTTAGCTGCTTGGACTCAGGGGTACCGAAGGTATGTGAAAGTGACTGGGATGCGAGAATCATGTTGCACAGGGAACAGGGAAGGTCAGCAAATGTTTCCTGTCCTGGCACATCTCTCAGTCTGAACTGCAGCTGCAGATGCTTCACTTCCGCCAAGGACTCTGCCACCTTGAGAGAAGGATGCGCTCTATGGAGTTGAGAAAGAAAGTGCGTCTCACTAGCTTCTTTCCTCTACTTCATAGACAGCAAAGGGGCTATGAAAGGCAGCACTGGCTTTTTGTTCTAGGACTTCTTCTTTACAAGCAGCTGCTGGATGTTTGGAAGGGGGTTTGGGATATGCAAAAATGAGAGGCTAAGATGGTAAGAGGGTAAGATGGAAGTCATCTGGCAAAAGCAGAGCTCACAAAAGGGCCAGCTGAGAAAGCTCTTGCTGCCTACAACTTCAACTGCACCCCTCAAAGCAGCAGCACACACGCTGCTCTCGGCACTTTCCTTCTCAGCTCTACGCACCATCCTAAGCCTTGCCTCTCCCACACTCAGGATCCAAAGACAACGGCACCAGGGACTGCTCACACACTAAAGGCACCAGGACAAAAGGCTCACCAGCTTGGCCTTTGCATTCCCGCTGACAGCTCCACAGCTTGAACCCAGAGAACTGCCTGCTGCCAACAGCCTTTCCAATCACTCTGAGCACCTCATGACAAGGAGTGTGGGGAATGAATCTCCAGCAGCCTCCTGCCCCAGGCTGTCCCCCGGGAGCAGCCCTGCTCCAGGCCGTGACTGCCACCTGCACAGCCAAAGGACCCAGAGCCGGTGTTACACACCACGGCTGTGCCTGACACAGAGACACCAGTGGCCACACAAGTGGCCATGGCACTGTCCACACACAGTCCCTGCTGCTGCTCCCCCAGCCGCTGGCACCAACTCCCAGCCACCCACTCCTAAAGCCACGGGGCCCACTGGGACATTGCGGGGGCTCGTGGAAGCCAGCGGCCATTGTGACACAGCGGGGCTGCACAGAGCCCACGGTGCTTTGTGACCCGTGGCTCCCAGGAGAGCCTTTGTGATGCTGGGGAACTACAAGGAAGCCTGGCTCCTCTGTGACACCACCACAGAAGCTCAGGGGAGCCCTTGAGACTGTGCTGATGCTATTGAACCTGATGCAACCCTGCCTCCTCTGTGACACCACAGAAGCTCTTGGAGCCCTGGAGACCGTGGTGATGCTATGGAACCTGATGCAACCCTGCCTCCTCTGTAACACCACAGAACCTCTGGGAGCTCTGCAGACCGTGCTGATGCTATGGAACCTGATGCAACCCTGCCTCCACTGTGACACCACAGAAGCTCAGGGAGCCCTGGAGACTGTGGTGATGCTATGGAACCTGATGCAACCCTGCCTCCACTGTGACACCACAGAACCTCTGGGAGCCCTGGAGACCGTGCTGATGCTATGGAACCTGATGCAACCCTGCCTCCACTGTGACACCACAGAAGCTCGGGGAGCTCTGCAGACCGTGGGGATGCTGGCGAAGCTGACGGAACCCTGGGCACCACAGTGACGCTATGGAACCTGGTGGAACCGAGGGGCCACAGTGACACTGTGGGGCCTTTTGGAAGCAACAGGACCCTGGTGGGAAGCCACGGGATGATTAATCCTGCACGAACCTGCTCCAGGTGGGCTCCTCTCTCCCGGCTTCCACAGGTGCTGCTAGGATCCCACTCCGGCACTGGCTTGGCACGGGCTCACGGCTTCCTTTGGCAATGGCTCTGCTCCAGGATGGCATGCTGCAGAGAATGCAGGTAGATTTTGTGCTCACTCCTGGCATGCAGCTGGACAATAAAGCCTGATCCAGCCCCCCCTCAGCATATGTCCGGCTCTGGCATTGGGGCGGGGCAACTTTGGGAGCAGCCCCAGCCCTGCTCCTGCTCCCGGCTGGGCACCCAGCTGCTGGGACACAGGTGTGTCCTGATGCCACCGTCTACTCCTTTGAGAAGGGGAGGACAGAGTGCATCAGGGAGTTTGGTGTGGCTTACATGCGGCAAGGAGAAGGTGCAGCCCCAAACTGGCTTTCACTTCTAGAACCTTTTGCTATTGCGGGAGCAGCTGCTGGAGCTTTTCAACCGAGCTGCAAGAGTGAAAAGTGTGATGGCATGTCTATCTGAGAAGGAAGGTTCGGTGCCGCAGCCTGTTGTGCACAATTTATATGCTGATAAGAGAAGGGGGTGCTTTTGCAACGTTTTCCTTCCTGACACTTCTGTCTCTGTGAGCTTTAGCTGCTTGGACTCAGGGATACCGAAGGTATGTGAAAGTGACTGGGATGCGAGAATCATGTTGCACAGGGAACAGGGAAGGTCAGCAAATGTTTCCTGTCCTGGCACATCTCTCAGTCTGAACTGCAGCTGCAGATGCTTCACTTCCGCCAAGGACTCTGCCACCTTGAGAGAAGGATGCGCTCTATGGAGTTGAGAAAGAAAGTGCGTCTCACTAGCTTCTTTCCTCTACTTCATAGACAGCAAAGGGGCTATGAAAGGCAGCACTGGCTTTTTGTTCTAGGACTTCTTCTTTACAAGCAGCTGCTGGATGTTTGGAAGGGGGTTTGGGATATGCAAAAATGAGAGGCTAAGATGGTAAGAGGGTAAGATGGAAGTCATCTGGCAAAAGCAGAGCTCACAAAAGGGCCAGCTGAGAAAGCTCTTGCTGCCTACAACTTCAACTGCACCCCTCAAAGCAGCAGCACACACGCTGCTCTCGGCACTTTCCTTCTCAGCTCTACGCACCATCCTAAGCCTTGCCTCTCCCACACTCAGGATCCAAAGACAACGGCACCAGGGACTGCTCACACACTAAAGGCACCAGGACAAAAGGCTCACCAGCTTGGCCTTTGCATTCCCGCTGACAGCTCCACAGCTTGAACCCAGAGAACTGCCTGCTGCCAACAGCCTTTCCAATCACTCTGAGCACCTCATGACAAGGAGTGTGGGGAATGAATCTCCAGCAGCCTCCTGCCCCAGGCTGTCCCCCGGGAGCAGCCCTGCTCCAGGCCGTGACTGCCACCTGCACAGCCAAAGGACCCAGAGCCGGTGTTACACACCACGGCTGTGCCTGGCACAGAGACACCAGTGGCCACACAAGTGGCCATGGCACTGTCCACACACAGTCCCTGCTGCTGCTCCCCCAGCCGCTGGCACCAACTCCCAGCCACCCACTCCTAAAGCCACGGGGCCCACTGGGACATTGCGGGGGCTCGTGGAAGCCAGCGGCCATTGTGACACAGCGGGGCTGCACAGAGCCCACGGTGCTTTGTGACCCGTGGCTCCCAGGAGAGCCTTTGTGATGCTGGGGAACTACAAGGAAGCCTGGCTCCTCTGTGACACCACCACAGAAGCTCAGGGGAGCCCTTGAGACTGTGCTGATGCTATTGAACCTGATGCAACCCTGCCTCCTCTGTGACACCACAGAAGCTCTTGGAGCCCTGGAGACCGTGGTGATGCTATGGAACCTGATGCAACCCTGCCTCCTCTGTAACACCACAGAACCTCTGGGAGCTCTGGAGACCGTGCTGATGCTATGGAACCTGATGCAACCCTGCCTCCACTGTGACACCACAGAAGCTCAGGGAGCCCTGGAGACTGTGGTGATGCTATGGAACCTGATGCAACCCTGCCTCCACTGTGACACCACAGAACCTCTGGGAGCCCTGGAGACCGTGCTGATGCTATGGAACCTGATGCAACCCTGCCTCCACTGTGACACCACAGAAGCTCGGGGAGCTCTGCAGACCGTGGGGATGCTGGCGAAGCTGACGGAACCCTGGGCACCACAGTGACGCTATGGAACCTGGTGGAACCGAGGGGCCACAGTGACACTGTGGGGCCTTTTGGAAGCAACAGGACCCTGGTGGGAAGCCACGGGATGATTAATCCTGCACGAACCTGCTCCAGGTGGGCTCCTCTCTCCCGGCTTCCACAGGTGCTGCTAGGATCCCACTCCGGCACTGGCTTGGCACGGGCTCACGGCTTCCTTTGGCAATGGCTCTGCTCCAGGATGGCATGCTGCAGAGAATGCAGGTAGATTTTGTGCTCACTCCTGGCATGCAGCTGGACAATAAAGCCTGATCCAGCCCCCCCTCAGCATATGTCCGGCTCTGGCATTGGGGCGGGGCAACTTTGGGAGCAGCCCCAGCCCTGCTCCTGCTCCCGGCTGGGCACCCAGCTGCTGGGACACAGGTGTGTCCTGATGCCACCGTCTACTCCTTTGAGAAGGGGAGGACAGAGTGCATCAGGGAGTTTGGTGTGGCTTACATGCGGCAAGGAGAAGGTGCAGCCCCAAACTGGCTTTCACTTCTAGAACCTTTTGCTATTGCGGGAGCAGCTGCTGGAGCTTTTCAACCGAGCTGCAAGAGTGAAAAGTGTGATGGCATGTCTATCTGAGAAGGAAGGTTCGGTGCCGCAGCCTGTTGTGCACAATTTATATGCTGATAACAGAAGGGGGTGCTTTTGGAACGTTTTCCTTCCTGACACTTCTGTCTCTGTGAGCTTTAGCTGCTTGGACTCAGGGATACCGAAGGTATGTGAAAGTGACTGGGATGCGAGAATCATGTTGCACAGGGAACAGGGAAGGTCAGCAAATGTTTCCTGTCCTGGCACATCTCTCAGTCTGAACTGCAGCTGCAGATGCTTCACTTCCGCCAAGGACTCTGCCACCTTGAGAGAAGGATGCGCTCTATGGAGTTGAGAAAGAAAGTGCGTCTCACTAGCTTCTTTCCTCTACTTCATAGACAGCAAAGGGGCTATGAAAGGCAGCACTGGCTTTTTGTTCTAGGACTTCTTCTTTACAAGCAGCTGCTGGATGTTTGGAAGGGGGTTTGGGATATGCAAAAATGAGAGGCTAAGATGGTAAGAGGGTAAGATGGAAGTCATCTGGCAAAAGCAGAGCTCACAAAAGGGCCAGCTGAGAAAGCTCTTGCTGCCTACAACTTCAACTGCACCCCTCAAAGCAGCAGCACACACGCTGCTCTCGGCACTTTCCTTCTCAGCTCTACGCACCATCCTAAGCCTTGCCTCTCCCACACTCAGGATCCAAAGACAACGGCACCAGGGACTGCTCACACACTAAAGGCACCAGGACAAAAGGCTCACCAGCTTGGCCTTTGCATTCCCGCTGACAGCTCCACAGCTTGAACCCAGAGAACTGCCTGCTGCCAACAGCCTTTCCAATCACTCTGAGCACCTCATGACAAGGAGTGTGGGGAATGAATCTCCAGCAGCCTCCTGCCCCAGGCTGTCCCCCGGGAGCAGCCCTGCTCCAGGCCGTGACTGCCACCTGCACAGCCAAAGGACCCAGAGCCGGTGTTACACACCACGGCTGTGCCTGGCACAGAGACACCAGTGGCCACACAAGTGGCCATGGCACTGTCCACACACAGTCCCTGCTGCTGCTCCCCCAGCCGCTGGCACCAACTCCCAGCCACCCACTCCTAAAGCCACGGGGCCCACTGGGACATTGCGGGGGCTCGTGGAAGCCAGCGGCCATTGTGACACAGCGGGGCTGCACAGAGCCCACGGTGCTTTGTGACCCGTGGCTCCCAGGAGAGCCTTTGTGATGCTGGGGAACTACAAGGAAGCCTGGCTCCTCTGTGACACCACCACAGAAGCTCAGGGGAGCCCTTGAGACTGTGCTGATGCTATTGAACCTGATGCAACCCTGCCTCCTCTGTGACACCACAGAAGCTCTTGGAGCCCTGGAGACCGTGGTGATGCTATGGAACCTGATGCAACCCTGCCTCCTCTGTAACACCACAGAACCTCTGGGAGCTCTGGAGACCGTGCTGATGCTATGGAACCTGATGCAACCCTGCCTCCACTGTGACACCACAGAAGCTCAGGGAGCCCTGGAGACTGTGGTGATGCTATGGAACCTGATGCAACCCTGCCTCCACTGTGACACCACAGAACCTCTGGGAGCCCTGGAGACCGTGCTGATGCTATGGAACCTGATGCAACCCTGCCTCCACTGTGACACCACAGAAGCTCGGGGAGCTCTGCAGACCGTGGGGATGCTGGCGAAGCTGACGGAACCCTGGGCACCACAGTGACGCTATGGAACCTGGTGGAACCGAGGGGCCACAGTGACACTGTGGGGCCTTTTGGAAGCAACAGGACCCTGGTGGGAAGCCACGGGATGATTAATCCTGCACGAACCTGCTCCAGGTGGGCTCCTCTCTCCCGGCTTCCACAGGTGCTGCTAGGATCCCACTCCGGCACTGGCTTGGCACGGGCTCACGGCTTCCTTTGGCAATGGCTCTGCTCCAGGATGGCATGCTGCAGAGAATGCAGGTAGATTTTGTGCTCACTCCTGGCATGCAGCTGGACAATAAAGCCTGATCCAGCCCCCCCTCAGCATATGTCCGGCTCTGGCATTGGGGCGGGGCAACTTTGGGAGCAGCCCCAGCCCTGCTCCTGCTCCCGGCTGGGCACCCAGCTGCTGGGACACAGGTGTGTCCTGATGCCACCGTCTACTCCTTTGAGAAGGGGAGGACAGAGTGCATCAGGGAGTTTGGTGTGGCTTACATGCGGCAAGGAGAAGGTGCAGCCCCAAACTGGCTTTCACTTCTAGAACCTTTTGCTATTGCGGGAGCAGCTGCTGGAGCTTTTCAACCGAGCTGCAAGAGTGAAAAGT
This sequence comes from Aphelocoma coerulescens, assembly GCF_041296385.1. Lineage (NCBI taxonomy): Eukaryota > Metazoa > Chordata > Aves > Passeriformes > Corvidae > Aphelocoma > Aphelocoma coerulescens. The sequence continues at coordinate 111,912 of NW_027183568.1, read as the reverse complement.
GTGATGGCATGTCTATCTGAGAAGGAAGGTTCGGTGCCGCAGCCTGTTGTGCACAATTTATATGCTGATAAGAGAAGGGGGTGCTTTTGGAACGTTTTCCTTCCTGACACTTCTGTCTCTGTGAGCTTTAGCTGCTTGGACTCAGGGATACCGAAGGTATGTGAAAGTGACTGGGATGCGAGAATCATGTTGCACAGGGAACAGGGAAGGTCAGCAAATTTTTCCTGTCCTGGCACATCTCTCAGTCTGAACTGCAGCTGCAGATGCTTCACTTCCGCCAAGGACTCTGCCACCTTGAGAGAAGGATGCGCTCTATGGAGTTGAGAAAGAAAGTGCGTCTCACTAGCTTCTTTCCTCTACTTCATAGACAGCAAAGGGGCTATGAAAGGCAGCACTGGCTTTTTGTTCTAGGACTTCTTCTTTACAAGCAGCTGCTGGATGTTTGGAAGGGGGTTTGGGATATGCAAAAATGAGAGGCTAAGATGGTAAGAGGGTAAGATGGAAGTCATCTGGCAAAAGCAGAGCTCACAAAAGGGCCAGCTGAGAAAGCTCTTGCTGCCTACAACTTCAACTGCACCCCTCAAAGCAGCAGCACACACGCTGCTCTCGGCACTTTCCTTCTCAGCTCTACGCACCATCCTAAGCCTTGCCTCTCCCACACTCAGGATCCAAAGACAACGGCACCAGGGACTGCTCACACACTAAAGGCACCAGGACAAAAGGCTCACCAGCTTGGCCTTTGCATTCCCGCTGACAGCTCCACAGCTTGAACCCAGAGAACTGCCTGCTGCCAACAGCCTTTCCAATCACTCTGAGCACCTCATGACAAGGAGTGTGGGGAATGAATCTCCAGCAGCCTCCTGCCCCAGGCTGTCCCCCGGGAGCAGCCCTGCTCCAGGCCGTGACTGCCACCTGCACAGCCAAAGGACCCAGAGCCGGTGTTACACACCACGGCTGTGCCTGGCACAGAGACACCAGTGGCCACACAAGTGGCCATGGCACTGTCCACACACAGTCCCTGCTGCTGCTCCCCCAGCCGCTGGCACCAACTCCCAGCCACCCACTCCTAAAGCCACGGGGCCCACTGGGACATTGCGGGGGCTCGTGGAAGCCAGCGGCCATTGTGACACAGCGGGGCTGCACAGAGCCCACGGTGCTTTGTGACCCGTGGCTCCCAGGAGAGCCTTTGTGATGCTGGGGAACTACAAGGAAGCCTGGCTCCTCTGTGACACCACCACAGAAGCTCAGGGGAGCCCTTGAGACTGTGCTGATGCTATTGAACCTGATGCAACCCTGCCTCCTCTGTGACACCACAGAAGCTCTTGGAGCCCTGGAGACCGTGGTGATGCTATGGAACCTGATGCAACCCTGCCTCCTCTGTAACACCACAGAACCTCTGGGAGCTCTGGAGACCGTGCTGATGCTATGGAACCTGATGCAACCCTGCCTCCACTGTGACACCACAGAAGCTCAGGGAGCCCTGGAGACTGTGGTGATGCTATGGAACCTGATGCAACCCTGCCTCCACTGTGACACCACAGAACCTCTGGGAGCCCTGGAGACCGTGCTGATGCTATGGAACCTGATGCAACCCTGCCTCCACTGTGACACCACAGAAGCTCGGGGAGCTCTGCAGACCGTGGGGATGCTGGCGAAGCTGACGGAACCCTGGACACCACAGTGACGCTATGGAACCTGGTGGAACCGAGGGGCCACAGTGACACTGTGGGGCCTTTTGGAAGCAACAGGACCCTGGTGGGAAGCCACGGGATGATTAATCCTGCACGAACCTGCTCCAGGTGGGCTCCTCTCTCCCGGCTTCCACAGGTGCTGCTAGGATCCCACTCCGGCACTGGCTTGGCACGGGCTCACGGCTTCCTTTGGCAATGGCTCTGCTCCAGGATGGCATGCTGCAGAGAATGCAGGTAGATTTTGTGCTCACTCCTGGCATGCAGCTGGACAATAAAGCCTGATCCAGCCCCCCCTCAGCATATGTCCGGCTCTGGCATTGGGGCGGGGCAACTTTGGGAGCAGCCCCAGCCCTGCTCCTGCTCCCGGCTGGGCACCCAGCTGCTGGGACACAGGTGTGTCCTGATGCCACCGTCTACTCCTTTGAGAAGGGGAGGACAGAGTGCATCAGGGAGTTTGGTGTGGCTTACATGCGGCAAGGAGAAGGTGCAGCCCCAAACTGGCTTTCACTTCTAGAACCTTTTGCTATTGCGGGAGCAGCTGCTGGAGCTTTTCAACCGAGCTGCAAGAGTGAAAAGTGTGATGGCATGTCTATCTGAGAAGGAAGGTTCGGTGCCGCAGCCTGTTGTGCACAATTTATATGCTGATAAGAGAAGGGGGTGCTTTTGGAACGTTTTCCTTCCTGACACTTCTGTCTCTGTGAGCTTTAGCTGCTTGGACTCAGGGATACCGAAGGTATGTGAAAGTGACTGGGATGCGAGAATCATGTTGCACAGGGAACAGGGAAGGTCAGCAAATGTTTCCTGTCCTGGCACATCTCTCAGTCTGAACTGCAGCTGCAGATGCTTCACTTCCGCCAAGGACTCTGCCACCTTGAGAGAAGGATGCGCTCTATGGAGTTGAGAAAGAAAGTGCGTCTCACTAGCTTCTTTCCTCTACTTCATAGACAGCAAAGGGGCTATGAAAGGCAGCACTGGCTTTTTGTTCTAGGACTTCTTCTTTACAAGCAGCTGCTGGATGTTTGGAAGGGGGTTTGGGATATGCAAAAATGAGAGGCTAAGATGGTAAGAGGGTAAGATGGAAGTCATCTGGCAAAAGCAGAGCTCACAAAAGGGCCAGCTGAGAAAGCTCTTGCTGCCTACAACTTCAACTGCACCCCTCAAAGCAGCAGCACACACGCTGCTCTCGGCACTTTCCTTCTCAGCTCTACGCACCATCCTAAGCCTTGCCTCTCCCACACTCAGGATCCAAAGACAACGGCACCAGGGACTGCTCACACACTAAAGGCACCAGGACAAAAGGCTCACCAGCTTGGCCTTTGCATTCCCGCTGACAGCTCCACAGCTTGAACCCAGAGAACTGCCTGCTGCCAACAGCCTTTCCAATCACTCTGAGCACCTCATGACAAGGAGTGTGGGGAATGAATCTCCAGCAGCCTCCTGCCCCAGGCTGTCCCCCGGGAGCAGCCCTGCTCCAGGCCGTGACTGCCACCTGCACAGCCAAAGGACCCAGAGCCGGTGTTACACACCACGGCTGTGCCTGGCACAGAGACACCAGTGGCCACACAAGTGGCCATGGCACTGTCCACACACAGTCCCTGCTGCTGCTCCCCCAGCCGCTGGCACCAACTCCCAGCCACCCACTCCTAAAGCCACGGGGCCCACTGGGACATTGCGGGGGCTCGTGGAAGCCAGCGGCCATTGTGACACAGCGGGGCTGCACAGAGCCCACGGTGCTTTGTGACCCGTGGCTCCCAGGAGAGCCTTTGTGATGCTGGGGAACTACAAGGAAGCCTGGCTCCTCTGTGACACCACCACAGAAGCTCAGGGGAGCCCTTGAGACTGTGCTGATGCTATTGAACCTGATGCAACCCTGCCTCCTCTGTGACACCACAGAAGCTCTTGGAGCCCTGGAGACCGTGGTGATGCTGTGGAACCTGATGCAACCCTGCCTCCTCTGTAACACCACAGAACCTCTGGGAGCTCTGGAGACCGTGCTGATGCTATGGAACCTGATGCAACCCTGCCTCCACTGTGACACCACAGAAGCTCAGGGAGCCCTGGAGACTGTGGTGATGCTATGGAACCTGATGCAACCCTGCCTCCACTGTGACACCACAGAACCTCTGGGAGCCCTGGAGACCGTGCTGATGCTATGGAACCTGATGCAACCCTGCCTCCACTGTGACACCACAGAAGCTCGGGGAGCTCTGCAGACCGTGGGGATGCTGGCGAAGCTGACGGAACCCTGGACACCACAGTGACGCTATGGAACCTGGTGGAACCGAGGGGCCACAGTGACACTGTGGGGCCTTTTGGAAGCAACAGGACCCTGGTGGGAAGCCACGGGATGATTAATCCTGCACGAACCTGCTCCAGGTGGGCTCCTCTCTCCCGGCTTCCACAGGTGCTGCTAGGATCCCACTCCGGCACTGGCTTGGCACGGGCTCACGGCTTCCTTTGGCAATGGCTCTGCTCCAGGATGGCATGCTGCAGAGAATGCAGGTAGATTTTGTGCTCACTCCTGGCATGCAGCTGGACAATAAAGCCTGATCCAGCCCCCCCTCAGCATATGTCCGGCTCTGGCATTGGGGCGGGGCAACTTTGGGAGCAGCCCCAGCCCTGCTCCTGCTCCCGGCTGGGCACCCAGCTGCTGGGACACAGGTGTGTCCTGATGCCACCGTCTACTCCTTTGAGAAGGGGAGGACAGAGTGCATCAGGGAGTTTGGTGTGGCTTACATGCGGCAAGGAGAAGGTGCAGCCCCAAACTGGCTTTCACTTCTAGAACCTTTTGCTATTGCGGGAGCAGCTGCTGGAGCTTTTCAACCGAGCTGCAAGAGTGAAAAGTGTGATGGCATGTCTATCTGAGAAGGAAGGTTCGGTGCCGCAGCCTGTTGTGCACAATTTATATGCTGATAAGAGAAGGGGGTGCTTTTGGAACGTTTTCCTTCCTGACACTTCTGTCTCTGTGAGCTTTAGCTGCTTGGACTCAGGGATACCGAAGGTATGTGAAAGTGACTGGGATGCGAGAATCATGTTGCACAGGGAACAGGGAAGGTCAGCAAATTTTTCCTGTCCTGGCACATCTCTCAGTCTGAACTGCAGCTGCAGATGCTTCACTTCCGCCAAGGACTCTGCCACCTTGAGAGAAGGATGCGCTCTATGGAGTTGAGAAAGAAAGTGCGTCTCACTAGCTTCTTTCCTCTACTTCATAGACAGCAAAGGGGCTATGAAAGGCAGCACTGGCTTTTTGTTCTAGGACTTCTTCTTTACAAGCAGCTGCTGGATGTTTGGAAGGGGGTTTGGGATATGCAAAAATGAGAGGCTAAGATGGTAAGAGGGTAAGATGGAAGTCATCTGGCAAAAGCAGAGCTCACAAAAGGGCCAGCTGAGAAAGCTCTTGCTGCCTACAACTTCAACTGCACCCCTCAAAGCAGCAGCACACACGCTGCTCTCGGCACTTTCCTTCTCAGCTCTACGCACCATCCTAAGCCTTGCCTCTCCCACACTCAGGATCCAAAGACAACGGCACCAGGGACTGCTCACACACTAAAGGCACCAGGACAAAAGGCTCACCAGCTTGGCCTTTGCATTCCCGCTGACAGCTCCACAGCTTGAACCCAGAGAACTGCCTGCTGCCAACAGCCTTTCCAATCACTCTGAGCACCTCATGACAAGGAGTGTGGGGAATGAATCTCCAGCAGCCTCCTGCCCCAGGCTGTCCCCCGGGAGCAGCCCTGCTCCAGGCCGTGACTGCCACCTGCACAGCCAAAGGACCCAGAGCCGGTGTTACACACCACGGCTGTGCCTGGCACAGAGACACCAGTGGCCACACAAGTGGCCATGGCACTGTCCACACACAGTCCCTGCTGCTGCTCCCCCAGCCGCTGGCACCAACTCCCAGCCACCCACTCCTAAAGCCACGGGGCCCACTGGGACATTGCGGGGGCTCGTGGAAGCCAGCGGCCATTGTGACACAGCGGGGCTGCACAGAGCCCACGGTGCTTTGTGACCCGTGGCTCCCAGGAGAGCCTTTGTGATGCTGGGGAACTACAAGGAAGCCTGGCTCCTCTGTGACACCACCACAGAAGCTCAGGGGAGCCCTTGAGACTGTGCTGATGCTATTGAACCTGATGCAACCCTGCCTCCTCTGTGACACCACAGAAGCTCTTGGAGCCCTGGAGACCGTGGTGATGCTATGGAACCTGATGCAACCCTGCCTCCTCTGTAACACCACAGAACCTCTGGGAGCTCTGGAGACCGTGCTGATGCTATGGAACCTGATGCAACCCTGCCTCCACTGTGACACCACAGAAGCTCAGGGAGCCCTGGAGACTGTGGTGATGCTATGGAACCTGATGCAACCCTGCCTCCACTGTGACACCACAGAACCTCTGGGAGCCCTGGAGACCGTGCTGATGCTATGGAACCTGATGCAACCCTGCCTCCACTGTGACACCACAGAAGCTCGGGGAGCTCTGCAGACCGTGGGGATGCTGGCGAAGCTGACGGAACCCTGGGCACCACAGTGACGCTATGGAACCTGGTGGAACCGAGGGGCCACAGTGACACTGTGGGGCCTTTTGGAAGCAACAGGACCCTGGTGGGAAGCCACGGGATGATTAATCCTGCACGAACCTGCTCCAGGTGGGCTCCTCTCTCCCGGCTTCCACAGGTGCTGCTAGGATCCCACTCCGGCACTGGCTTGGCACGGGCTCACGGCTTCCTTTGGCAATGGCTCTGCTCCAGGATGGCATGCTGCAGAGAATGCAGGTAGATTTTGTGCTCACTCCTGGCATGCAGCTGGACAATAAAGCCTGATCCAGCCCCCCCTCAGCATATGTCCGGCTCTGGCATTGGGGCGGGGCAACTTTGGGAGCAGCCCCAGCCCTGCTCCTGCTCCCGGCTGGGCACCCAGCTGCTGGGACACAGGTGTGTCCTGATGCCACCGTCTACTCCTTTGAGAAGGGGAGGACAGAGTGCATCAGGGAGTTTGGTGTGGCTTACATGCGGCAAGGAGAAGGTGCAGCCCCAAACTGGCTTTCACTTCTAGAACCTTTTGCTATTGCGGGAGCAGCTGCTGGAGCTTTTCAACCGAGCTGCAAGAGTGAAAAGTGTGATGGCATGTCTATCTGAGAAGGAAGGTTCGGTGCCGCAGCCTGTTGTGCACAATTTATATGCTAATAAGAGAAGGGGGTGCTTTTGGAACGTTTTCCTTCCTGACACTTCTGTCTCTGTGAGCTTTAGCTGCTTGGACTCAGGGATACCGAAGGTATGTGAAAGTGACTGGGATGCGAGAATCATGTTGCACAGGGAACAGGGAAGGTCAGCAAATTTTTCCTGTCCTGGCACATCTCTCAGTCTGAACTGCAGCTGCAGATGCTTCACTTCCGCCAAGGACTCTGCCACCTTGAGAGAAGGATGCGCTCTATGGAGTTGAGAAAGAAAGTGCGTCTCACTAGCTTCTTTCCTCTACTTCATAGACAGCAAAGGGGCTATGAAAGGCAGCACTGGCTTTTTGTTCTAGGACTTCTTCTTTACAAGCAGCTGCTGGATGTTTGGAAGGGGGTTTGGGATATGCAAAAATGAGAGGCTAAGATGGTAAGAGGGTAAGATGGAAGTCATCTGGCAAAAGCAGAGCTCACAAAAGGGCCAGCTGAGAAAGCTCTTGCTGCCTACAACTTCAACTGCACCCCTCAAAGCAGCAGCACACACGCTGCTCTCGGCACTTTCCTTCTCAGCTCTACGCACCATCCTAAGCCTTGCCTCTCCCACACTCAGGATCCAAAGACAACGGCACCAGGGACTGCTCACACACTAAAGGCACCAGGACAAAAGGCTCACCAGCTTGGCCTTTGCATTCCCGCTGACAGCTCCACAGCTTGAACCCAGAGAACTGCCTGCTGCCAACAGCCTTTCCAATCACTCTGAGCACCTCATGACAAGGAGTGTGGGGAATGAATCTCCAGCAGCCTCCTGCCCCAGGCTGTCCCCCGGGAGCAGCCCTGCTCCAGGCCGTGACTGCCACCTGCACAGCCAAAGGACCCAGAGCCGGTGTTACACACCACGGCTGTGCCTGGCACAGAGACACCAGTGGCCACACAAGTGGCCATGGCACTGTCCACACACAGTCCCTGCTGCTGCTCCCCCAGCCGCTGGCACCAACTCCCAGCCACCCACTCCTAAAGCCACGGGGCCCACTGGGACACTGCGGGGGCTCGTGGAAGCCAGCGGCCATTGTGACACAGCGGGGCTGCACAGAGCCCATGGTGCTTTGTGACCCGTGGCTCCCAGGAGAGCCTTTGTGATGCTGGGGAACTACAAGGAAGCCTGCCTCCTCTGTGACACCACCACAGAAGCTCAGGGGAGCCCTGGAGACCGTGCTGATGCTATTGAACCTGATGCAACCCTGCCTCCTCTGTGACACCACAGAAGCTCTTGGAGCCCTGGAGACCGTGGTGATGCTATGGAACCTGATGCAACCCTGCCTCCTCTGTGACACCACAGAACCTCTGGGAGCCCTGGAGACCGTGCTGATGCTATGGAACCTGATGCAACCCTGCCTCCACTGTGACACCACAGAAGCTCAGGGAGCCCTGGAGACTGTGGTGATGCTATGGAACCTGATGCAACCCTGCCTCCACTGTGACACCACAGAACCTCTGGGAGCCCTGGAGACCGTGCTGATGCTATGGAACCTGATGCAACCCTGCCTCCACTGTGACACCACAGAAGCTCGGGGAGCTCTGCAGACCGTGGGGATGCTGGCGAAGCTGACGGAACCCTGGACACCACAGTGACGCTATGGAACCTGGTGGAACCGAGGGGCCACAGTGACACTGTGGGGCCTTTTGGAAGCAACAGGACCCTGGTGGGAAGCCACGGGATGATTAATCCTGCACGAACCTGCTCCAGGTGGGCTCCTCTCTCCCGGCTTCCACAGGTGCTGCTAGGATCCCACTCCGGCACTGGCTTGGCACGGGCTCACGGCTTCCTTTGGCAATGGCTCTGCTCCAGGATGGCATGCTGCAGAGAATGCAGGTAGATTTTGTGCTCAATCCTGGCATGCAGCTGGACAATAAAGCCTGATCCAGCCCCCCCTCAGCATATGTCCGGCTCTGGCATTGGGGCGGGGCAACTTTGGGAGCAGCCCCAGCCCTGCTCCTGCTCCCGGCTGGGCACCCAGCTGCTGGGACACAGGTGTGTCCTGATGCCACCGTCTACTCCTTTGAGAAGGGGAGGACAGAGTGCATCAGGGAGTTTGGTGTGGCTTACATGCGGCAAGGAGAAGGTGCAGCCCCAAACTGGCTTTCACTTCTAGAACCTTTTGCTATTGCGGGAGCAGCTGCTGGAGCTTTTCAACCGAGCTGCAAGAGTGAAAAGTGTGATGGCATGTCTATCTGAGAAGGAAGGTTCGGTGCCGCAGCCTGTTGTGCACAATTTATATGCTGATAAGAGAAGGGGGTGCTTTTGCAACGTTTTCCTTCCTGACACTTCTGTCTCTGTGAGCTTTAGCTGCTTGGACTCAGGGATACCGAAGGTATGTGAAAGTGACTGGGATGCGAGAATCATGTTGCACAGGGAACTGGGAAGGTCAGCAAATGTTTCCTGTCCTGGCACATCTCTCAGTCTGAACTGCAGCTGCAGATGCTTCACTTCCGCCAAGGACTCTGCCACCTTGAGAGAAGGATGCGCTCTATGGAGTTGAGAAAGAAAGTGCGTCTCACTAGCTTCTTTCCTCTACTTCATAGACAGCAAAGGGGCTATGAAAGGCAGCACTGGCTTTTTGTTCTAGGACTTCTTCTTTACAAGCAGCTGCTGGATGTTTGGAAGGGGGTTTGGGATATGCAAAAATGAGAGGCTAAGATGGTAAGAGGGTAAGATGGAAGTCATCTGGCAAAAGCAGAGCTCACAAAAGGGCCAGCTGAGAAAGCTCTTGCTGCCTACAACTTCAACTGCACCCCTCAAAGCAGCAGCACACACGCTGCTCTCGGCACTTTCCTTCTCAGCTCTACGCACCATCCTAAGCCTTGCCTCTCCCACACTCAGGATCCAAAGACAACGGCACCAGGGACTGCTCACACACTAAAGGCACCAGGACAAAAGGCTCACCAGCTTGGCCTTTGCATTCCCGCTGACAGCTCCACAGCTTGAACCCAGAGAACTGCCTGCTGCCAACAGCCTTTCCAATCACTCTGAGCACCTCATGACAAGGAGTGTGGGGAATGAATCTCCAGCAGCCTCCTGCCCCAGGCTGTCCCCCGGGAGCAGCCCTGCTCCAGGCCGTGACTGCCACCTGCACAGCCAAAGGACCCAGAGCCGGTGTTACACACCACGGCTGTGCCTGGCACAGAGACACCAGTGGCCACACAAGTGGCCATGGCACTGTCCACACACAGTCCCTGCTGCTGCTCCCCCAGCCGCTGGCACCAACTCCCAGCCACCCACTCCTAAAGCCACGGGGCCCACTGGGACATTGCGGGGGCTCATGGAAGCCAGCGGCCATTGTGACACAGCGGGGCTGCACAGAGCCCACGGTGCTTTGTGACCCGTGGCTCCCAGGAGAGCCTTTGTGATGCTGGGGAACTACAAGGAAGCCTGGCTCCTCTGTGACACCACCACAGAAGCTCAGGGGAGCCCTTGAGACTGTGCTGATGCTATTGAACCTGATGCAACCCTGCCTCCTCTGTGACACCACAGAAGCTCTTGGAGCCCTGGAGACCGTGGTGATGCTATGGAACCTGATGCAACCCTGCCTCCTCTGTAACACCACAGAACCTCTGGGAGCTCTGGAGACCGTGCTGATGCTATGGAACCTGATGCAACCCTGCCTCCACTGTGACACCACAGAAGCTCAGGGAGCCCTGGAGACTGTGGTGATGCTATGGAACCTGATGCAACCCTGCCTCCACTGTGACACCACAGAACCTCTGGGAGCCCTGGAGACCGTGCTGATGCTATGGAACCTGATGCAACCCTGCCTCCACTGTGACACCACAGAAGCTCGGGGAGCTCTGCAGACCGTGGGGATGCTGGCGAAGCTGACGGAACCCTGGACACCACAGTGACGCTATGGAACCTGGTGGAACCGAGGGGCCACAGTGACACTGTGGGGCCTTTTGGAAGCAACAGGACCCTGGTGGGAAGCCACGGGATGATTAATCCTGCACGAACCTGCTCCAGGTGGGCTCCTCTCTCCCGGCTTCCACAGGTGCTGCTAGGATCCCACTCCGGCACTGGCTTGGCACGGGCTCACGGCTTCCTTTGGCAATGGCTCTGCTCCAGGATGGCATGCTGCAGAGAATGCAGGTAGATTTTGTGCTCACTCCTGGCATGCAGCTGGACAATAAAGCCTGATCCAGCCCCCCCTCAGCATATGTCCGGCTCTGGCATTGGGGCGGGGCAACTTTGGGAGCAGCCCCAGCCCTGCTCCTGCTCCCGGCTGGGCACCCAGCTGCTGGGACACAGGTGTGTCCTGATGCCACCGTCTACTCCTTTGAGAAGGGGAGGACAGAGTGCATCAGGGAGTTTGGTGTGGCTTACATGCGGCAAGGAGAAGGTGCAGCCCCAAACTGGCTTTCACTTCTAGAACCTTTTGCTATTGCGGGAGCAGCTGCTGGAGCTTTTCAACCGAGCTGCAAGAGTGAAAAGTGTGATGGCATGTCTATCTGAGAAGGAAGGTTCGGTGCCGCAGCCTGTTGTGCACAATTTATATGCTGATAAGAGAAGGGGGTGCTTTTGGAACGTTTTCCTTCCTGACACTTCTGTCTCTGTGAGCTTTAGCTGCTTGGACTCAGGGATACCGAAGGTATGTGAAAGTGACTGGGATGCGAGAATCATGTTGCACAGGGAACAGGGAAGGTCAGCAAATGTTTCCTGTCCTGGCACATCTCTCAGTCTGAACTGCAGCTGCAGATGCTTCACTTCCGCCAAGGACTCTGCCACCTTGAGAGAAGGATGCGCTCTATGGAGTTGAGAAAGAAAGTGCGTCTCACTAGCTTCTTTCCTCTACTTCATAGACAGCAAAGGGGCTATGAAAGGCAGCACTGGCTTTTTGTTCTAGGACTTCTTCTTTACAAGCAGCTGCTGGATGTTTGGAAGGGGGTTTGGGATATGCAAAAATGAGAGGCTAAGATGGTAAGAGGGTAAGATGGAAGTCATCTGGCAAAAGCAGAGCTCACAAAAGGGCCAGCTGAGAAAGCTCTTGCTGCCTACAACTTCAACTGCACCCCTCAAAGCAGCAGCACACACGCTGCTCTCGGCACTTTCCTTCTCAGCTCTACGCACCATCCTAAGCCTTGCCTCTCCCACACTCAGGATCCAAAGACAACGGCACCAGGGACTGCTCACACACTAAAGGCACCAGGACAAAAGGCTCACCAGCTTGGCCTTTGCATTCCCGCTGACAGCTCCACAGCTTGAACCCAGAGAACTGCCTGCTGCCAACAGCCTTTCCAATCACTCTGAGCACCTCATGACAAGGAGTGTGGGGAATGAATCTCCAGCAGCCTCCTGCCCCAGGCTGTCCCCCGGGAGCAGCCCTGCTCCAGGCCGTGACTGCCACCTGCACAGCCAAAGGACCCAGAGCCGGTGTTACACACCACGGCTGTGCCTGGCACAGAGACACCAGTGGCCACACAAGTGGCCATGGCACTGTCCACACACAGTCCCTGCTGCTGCTCCCCCAGCCGCTGGCACCAACTCCCAGCCACCCACTCCTAAAGCTACGGGGCCCACTGGGACACTGCGGGGGCTCGTGGAAGCCAGCGGCCATTGTGACACAGCGGGGCTGCACAGAGCCCACGGTGCTTTGTGACCCGTGGCTCCCAGGAGAGCCTTTGTGATGCTGGGGAACTACAAGGAAGCCTGGCTCCTCTGTGACACCACCACAGAAGCTCAGGGGAGCCCTGGAGACCGTGCTGATGCTATGGAACCTGATGCAACCCTGCCTCCTCTGTGACACCACAGAACCTCTGGGAGCCCTGGAGACCGTGCTGATGCTATGGAACCTGATGCAACCCTGCCTCCTCTGTGACACCACAGAACCTCTGGGAGCCCTGGAGACCGTGCTGATGCTATGGAACCTGATGCAACCCTGCCTCCACTGTGACACCACAGAAGCTCAGGGAGCCCTGGAGACTGTGGTGATGCTATGGAACCTGATGCAACCCTGCCTCCACTGTGACACCACAGAACCTCTGGGAGCCCTGGAGACCGTGCTGATGCTATGGAACCTGATGCAACCCTGCCTCCACTGTGACACCACAGAAGCTCGGGGAGCTCTGCAGACCGTGGGGATGCTGGCGAAGCTGACGGAACCCTGGGCACCACAGTGACGCTATGGAACCTGGTGGAACCGAGGGGCCACAGTGACACTGTGGGGCCTTTTGGAAGCAACAGGACCCTGGTGGGAAGCCACGGGATGATTAATCCTGCACGAACCTGCTCCAGGTGGGCTCCTCTCTCCCGGCTTCCACAGGTGCTGCTAGGATCCCACTCCGGCACTGGCTTGGCACGGGCTCACGGCTTCCTTTGGCAATGGCTCTGCTCCAGGATGGCATGCTGCAGAGAATGCAGGTAGATTTTGTGCTCAATCCTGGCATGCAGCTGGACAATAAAGCCTGATCCAGCCCCCCCTCAGCATATGTCCGGCTCTGGCATTGGGGCGGGGCAACTTTGGGAGCAGCCCCAGCCCTGCTCCTGCTCCCGGCTGGGCACCCAGCTGCTGGGACACAGGTGTGTCCTGATGCCACCGTCTACTCCTTTGAGAAGGGGAGGACAGAGTGCATCAGGGAGTTTGGTGTGGCTTACATGCGGCAAGGAGAAGGTGCAGCCCCAAACTGGCTTTCACTTCTAGAACCTTTTGCTATTGCGGGAGCAGCTGCTGGAGCTTTTCAACCGAGCTGCAAGAGTGAAAAGTGTGATGGCATGTCTATCTGAGAAGGAAGGTTCGGTGCCGCAGCCTGTTGTGCACAATTTATATGCTGATAAGAGAAGGGGGTGCTTTTGCAACGTTTTCCTTCCTGACACTTCTGTCTCTGTGAGCTTTAGCTGCTTGGACTCAGGGATACCGAAGGTATGTGAAAGTGACTGGGATGCGAGAATCATGTTGCACAGGGAACTGGGAAGGTCAGCAAATGTTTCCTGTCCTGGCACATCTCTCAGTCTGAACTGCAGCTGCAGATGCTTCACTTCCGCCAAGGACTCTGCCACCTTGAGAGAAGGATGCGCTCTATGGAGTTGAGAAAGAAAGTGCGTCTCACTAGCTTCTTTCCTCTACTTCATAGACAGCAAAGGGGCTATGAAAGGCAGCACTGGCTTTTTGTTCTAGGACTTCTTCTTTACAAGCAGCTGCTGGATGTTTGGAAGGGGGTTTGGGATATGCAAAAATGAGAGGCTAAGATGGTAAGAGGGTAAGATGGAAGTCATCTGGCAAAAGCAGAGCTCACAAAAGGGCCAGCTGAGAAAGCTCTTGCTGCCTACAACTTCAACTGCACCCCTCAAAGCAGCAGCACACACGCTGCTCTCGGCACTTTCCTTCTCAGCTCTACGCACCATCCTAAGCCTTGCCTCTCCCACACTCAGGATCCAAAGACAACGGCACCAGGGACTGCTCACACACTAAAGGCACCAGGACAAAAGGCTCACCAGCTTGGCCTTTGCATTCCCGCTGACAGCTCCACAGCTTGAACCCAGAGAACTGCCTGCTGCCAACAGCCTTTCCAATCACTCTGAGCACCTCATGACAAGGAGTGTGGGGAATGAATCTCCAGCAGCCTCCTGCCCCAGGCTGTCCCCCGGGAGCAGCCCTGCTCCAGGCCGTGACTGCCACCTGCACAGCCAAAGGACCCAGAGCCGGTGTTACACACCACGGCTGTGCCTGGCACAGAGACACCAGTGGCCACACAAGTGGCCATGGCACTGTCCACACACAGTCCCTGCTGCTGCTCCCCCAGCCGCTGGCACCAACTCCCAGCCACCCACTCCTAAAGCCACGGGGCCCACTGGGACATTGCGGGGGCTCGTGGAAGCCAGCGGCCATTGTGACACAGCGGGGCTGCACAGAGCCCACGGTGCTTTGTGACCCGTGGCTCCCAGGAGAGCCTTTGTGATGCTGGGGAACTACAAGGAAGCCTGGCTCCTCTGTGACACCACCACAGAAGCTCAGGGGAGCCCTTGAGACTGTGCTGATGCTATTGAACCTGATGCAACCCTGCCTCCTCTGTGACACCACAGAAGCTCTTGGAGCCCTGGAGACCGTGGTGATGCTATGGAACCTGATGCAACCCTGCCTCCTCTGTAACACCACAGAACCTCTGGGAGCTCTGGAGACCGTGCTGATGCTATGGAACCTGATGCAACCCTGCCTCCACTGTGACACCACAGAAGCTCAGGGAGCCCTGGAGACTGTGGTGATGCTATGGAACCTGATGCAACCCTGCCTCCACTGTGACACCACAGAACCTCTGGGAGCCCTGGAGACCGTGCTGATGCTATGGAACCTGATGCAACCCTGCCTCCACTGTGACACCACAGAAGCTCGGGGAGCTCTGCAGACCGTGGGGATGCTGGCGAAGCTGACGGAACCCTGGACACCACAGTGACGCTATGGAACCTGGTGGAACCGAGGGGCCACAGTGACACTGTGGGGCCTTTTGGAAGCAACAGGACCCTGGTGGGAAGCCACGGGATGATTAATCCTGCACGAACCTGCTCCAGGTGGGCTCCTCTCTCCCGGCTTCCACAGGTGCTGCTAGGATCCCACTCCGGCACTGGCTTGGCACGGGCTCACGGCTTCCTTTGGCAATGGCTCTGCTCCAGGATGGCATGCTGCAGAGAATGCAGGTAGATTTTGTGCTCACTCCTGGCATGCAGCTGGACAATAAAGCCTGATCCAGCCCCCCCTCAGCATATGTCCGGCTCTGGCATTGGGGCGGGGCAACTTTGGGAGCAGCCCCAGCCCTGCTCCTGCTCCCGGCTGGGCACCCAGCTGCTGGGACACAGGTGTGTCCTGATGCCACCGTCTACTCCTTTGAGAAGGGGAGGACAGAGTGCATCAGGGAGTTTGGTGTGGCTTACATGCGGCAAGGAGAAGGTGCAGCCCCAAACTGGCTTTCACTTCTAGAACCTTTTGCTATTGCGGGAGCAGCTGCTGGAGCTTTTCAACCGAGCTGCAAGAGTGAAAAGTGTGATGGCATGTCTATCTGAGAAGGAAGGTTCGGTGCCGCAGCCTGTTGTGCACAATTTATATGCTGATAAGAGAAGGGGGTGCTTTTGCAACGTTTTCCTTCCTGACACTTCTGTCTCTGTGAGCTTTAGCTGCTTGGACTCAGGGATACCGAAGGTATGTGAAAGTGACTGGGATGCGAGAATCATGTTGCACAGGGAACTGGGAAGGTCAGCAAATGTTTCCTGTCCTGGCACATCTCTCAGTCTGAACTGCAGCTGCAGATGCTTCACTTCCGCCAAGGACTCTGCCACCTTGAGAGAAGGATGCGCTCTATGGAGTTGAGAAAGAAAGTGCGTCTCACTAGCTTCTTTCCTCTACTTCATAGACAGCAAAGGGGCTATGAAAGGCAGCACTGGCTTTTTGTTCTAGGACTTCTTCTTTACAAGCAGCTGCTGGATGTTTGGAAGGGGGTTTGGGATATGCAAAAATGAGAGGCTAAGATGGTAAGAGGGTAAGATGGAAGTCATCTGGCAAAAGCAGAGCTCACAAAAGGGCCAGCTGAGAAAGCTCTTGCTGCCTACAACTTCAACTGCACCCCTCAAAGCAGCAGCACACACGCTGCTCTCGGCACTTTCCTTCTCAGCTCTACGCACCATCCTAAGCCTTGCCTCTCCCACACTCAGGATCCAAAGACAACGGCACCAGGGACTGCTCACACACTAAAGGCACCAGGACAAAAGGCTCACCAGCTTGGCCTTTGCATTCCCGCTGACAGCTCCACAGCTTGAACCCAGAGAACTGCCTGCTGCCAACAGCCTTTCCAATCACTCTGAGCACCTCATGACAAGGAGTGTGGGGAATGAATCTCCAGCAGCCTCCTGCCCCAGGCTGTCCCCCGGGAGCAGCCCTGCTCCAGGCCGTGACTGCCACCTGCACAGCCAAAGGACCCAGAGCCGGTGTTACACACCACGGCTGTGCCTGGCACAGAGACACCAGTGGCCACACAAGTGGCCATGGCACTGTCCACACACAGTCCCTGCTGCTGCTCCCCCAGCCGCTGGCACCAACTCCCAGCCACCCACTCCTAAAGCCACGGGGCCCACTGGGACATTGCGGGGGCTCGTGGAAGCCAGCGGCCATTGTGACACAGCGGGGCTGCACAGAGCCCACGGTGCTTTGTGACCCGTGGCTCCCAGGAGAGCCTTTGTGATGCTGGGGAACTACAAGGAAGCCTGGCTCCTCTGTGACACCACCACAGAAGCTCAGGGGAGCCCTTGAGACTGTGCTGATGCTATTGAACCTGATGCAACCCTGCCTCCTCTGTGACACCACAGAAGCTCTTGGAGCCCTGGAGACCGTGGTGATGCTATGGAACCTGATGCAACCCTGCCTCCTCTGTAACACCACAGAACCTCTGGGAGCTCTGGAGACCGTGCTGATGCTATGGAACCTGATGCAACCCTGCCTCCACTGTGACACCACAGAAGCTCAGGGAGCCCTGGAGACTGTGGTGATGCTATGGAACCTGATGCAACCCTGCCTCCACTGTGACACCACAGAACCTCTGGGAGCCCTGGAGACCGTGCTGATGCTATGGAACCTGATGCAACCCTGCCTCCACTGTGACACCACAGAAGCTCGGGGAGCTCTGCAGACCGTGGGGATGCTGGCGAAGCTGACGGAACCCTGGACACCACAGTGACGCTATGGAACCTGGTGGAACCGAGGGGCCACAGTGACACTGTGGGGCCTTTTGGAAGCAACAGGACCCTGGTGGGAAGCCACGGGATGATTAATCCTGCACGAACCTGCTCCAGGTGGGCTCCTCTCTCCCGGCTTCCACAGGTGCTGCTAGGATCCCACTCCGGCACTGGCTTGGCACGGGCTCACGGCTTCCTTTGGCAATGGCTCTGCTCCAGGATGGCATGCTGCAGAGAATGCAGGTAGATTTTGTGCTCACTCCTGGCATGCAGCTGGACAATAAAGCCTGATCCAGCCCCCCCTCAGCATATGTCCGGCTCTGGCATTGGGGCGGGGCAACTTTGGGAGCAGCCCCAGCCCTGCTCCTGCTCCCGGCTGGGCACCCAGCTGCTGGGACACAGGTGTGTCCTGATGCCACCGTCTACTCCTTTGAGAAGGGGAGGACAGAGTGCATCAGGGAGTTTGGTGTGGCTTACATGCGGCAAGGAGAAGGTGCAGCCCCAAACTGGCTTTCACTTCTAGAACCTTTTGCTATTGCGGGAGCAGCTGCTGGAGCTTTTCAACCGAGCTGCAAGAGTGAAAAGTGTGATGGCATGTCTATCTGAGAAGGAAGGTTCGGTGCCGCAGCCTGTTGTGCACAATTTATATGCTGATAAGAGAAGGGGGTGCTTTTGGAACGTTTTCCTTCCTGACACTTCTGTCTCTGTGAGCTTTAGCTGCTTGGACTCAGGGATACCGAAGGTATGTGAAAGTGACTGGGATGCGAGAATCATGTTGCACAGGGAACAGGGAAGGTCAGCAAATGTTTCCTGTCCTGGCACATCTCTCAGTCTGAACTGCAGCTGCAGATGCTTCACTTCCGCCAAGGACTCTGCCACCTTGAGAGAAGGATGCGCTCTATGGAGTTGAGAAAGAAAGTGCGTCTCACTAGCTTCTTTCCTCTACTTCATAGACAGCAAAGGGGCTATGAAAGGCAGCACTGGCTTTTTGTTCTAGGACTTCTTCTTTACAAGCAGCTGCTGGATGTTTGGAAGGGGGTTTGGGATATGCAAAAATGAGAGGCTAAGATGGTAAGAGGGTAAGATGGAAGTCATCTGGCAAAAGCAGAGCTCACAAAAGGGCCAGCTGAGAAAGCTCTTGCTGCCTACAACTTCAACTGCACCCCTCAAAGCAGCAGCACACACGCTGCTCTCGGCACTTTCCTTCTCAGCTCTACGCACCATCCTAAGCCTTGCCTCTCCCACACTCAGGATCCAAAGACAACGGCACCAGGGACTGCTCACACACTAAAGGCACCAGGACAAAAGGCTCACCAGCTTGGCCTTTGCATTCCCGCTGACAGCTCCACAGCTTGAACCCAGAGAACTGCCTGCTGCCAACAGCCTTTCCAATCACTCTGAGCACCTCATGACAAGGAGTGTGGGGAATGAATCTCCAGCAGCCTCCTGCCCCAGGCTGTCCCCCGGGAGCAGCCCTGCTCCAGGCCGTGACTGCCACCTGCACAGCCAAAGGACCCAGAGCCGGTGTTACACACCACGGCTGTGCCTGGCACAGAGACACCAGTGGCCACACAAGTGGCCATGGCACTGTCCACACACAGTCCCTGCTGCTGCTCCCCCAGCCGCTGGCACCAACTCCCAGCCACCCACTCCTAAAGCCACGGGGCCCACTGGGACATTGCGGGGGCTCGTGGAAGCCAGCGGCCATTGTGACACAGCGGGGCTGCACAGAGCCCACGGTGCTTTGTGACCCGTGGCTCCCAGGAGAGCCTTTGTGATGCTGGGGAACTACAAGGAAGCCTGGCTCCTCTGTGACACCACCACAGAAGCTCAGGGGAGCCCTTGAGACTGTGCTGATGCTATTGAACCTGATGCAACCCTGCCTCCTCTGTGACACCACAGAAGCTCTTGGAGCCCTGGAGACCGTGGTGATGCTATGGAACCTGATGCAACCCTGCCTCCTCTGTAACACCACAGAACCTCTGGGAGCTCTGGAGACCGTGCTGATGCTATGGAACCTGATGCAACCCTGCCTCCACTGTGACACCACAGAAGCTCAGGGAGCCCTGGAGACTGTGGTGATGCTATGGAACCTGATGCAACCCTGCCTCCACTGTGACACCACAGAACCTCTGGGAGCCCTGGAGACCGTGCTGATGCTATGGAACCTGATGCAACCCTGCCTCCACTGTGACACCACAGAAGCTCGGGGAGCTCTGCAGACCGTGGGGATGCTGGCGAAGCTGACGGAACCCTGGACACCACAGTGACGCTATGGAACCTGGTGGAACCGAGGGGCCACAGTGACACTGTGGGGCCTTTTGGAAGCAACAGGACCCTGGTGGGAAGCCACGGGATGATTAATCCTGCACGAACCTGCTCCAGGTGGGCTCCTCTCTCCCGGCTTCCACAGGTGCTGCTAGGATCCCACTCCGGCACTGGCTTGGCACGGGCTCACGGCTTCCTTTGGCAATGGCTCTGCTCCAGGATGGCATGCTGCAGAGAATGCAGGTAGATTTTGTGCTCACTCCTGGCATGCAGCTGGACAATAAAGCCTGATCCAGCCCCCCCTCAGCATATGTCCGGCTCTGGCATTGGGGCGGGGCAACTTTGGGAGCAGCCCCAGCCCTGCTCCTGCTCCCGGCTGGGCACCCAGCTGCTGGGACACAGGTGTGTCCTGATGCCACCGTCTACTCCTTTGAGAAGGGGAGGACAGAGTGCATCAGGGAGTTTGGTGTGGCTTACATGCGGCAAGGAGAAGGTGCAGCCCCAAACTGGCTTTCACTTCTAGAACCTTTTGCTATTGCGGGAGCAGCTGCTGGAGCTTTTCAACCGAGCTGCAAGAGTGAAAAGTGTGATGGCATGTCTATCTGAGAAGGAAGGTTCGGTGCCGCAGCCTGTTGTGCACAATTTATATGCTGATAAGAGAAGGGGGTGCTTTTGCAACGTTTTCCTTCCTGACACTTCTGTCTCTGTGAGCTTTAGCTGCTTGGACTCAGGGGTACCGAAGGTATGTGAAAGTGACTGGGATGCGAGAATCATGTTGCACAGGGAACAGGGAAGGTCAGCAAATGTTTCCTGTCCTGGCACATCTCTCAGTCTGAACTGCAGCTGCAGATGCTTCACTTCCGCCAAGGACTCTGCCACCTTGAGAGAAGGATGCGCTCTATGGAGTTGAGAAAGAAAGTGCGTCTCACTAGCTTCTTTCCTCTACTTCATAGACAGCAAAGGGGCTATGAAAGGCAGCACTGGCTTTTTGTTCTAGGACTTCTTCTTTACAAGCAGCTGCTGGATGTTTGGAAGGGGGTTTGGGATATGCAAAAATGAGAGGCTAAGATGGTAAGAGGGTAAGATGGAAGTCATCTGGCAAAAGCAGAGCTCACAAAAGGGCCAGCTGAGAAAGCTCTTGCTGCCTACAACTTCAACTGCACCCCTCAAAGCAGCAGCACACACGCTGCTCTCGGCACTTTCCTTCTCAGCTCTACGCACCATCCTAAGCCTTGCCTCTCCCACACTCAGGATCCAAAGACAACGGCACCAGGGACTGCTCACACACTAAAGGCACCAGGACAAAAGGCTCACCAGCTTGGCCTTTGCATTCCCGCTGACAGCTCCACAGCTTGAACCCAGAGAACTGCCTGCTGCCAACAGCCTTTCCAATCACTCTGAGCACCTCATGACAAGGAGTGTGGGGAATGAATCTCCAGCAGCCTCCTGCCCCAGGCTGTCCCCCGGGAGCAGCCCTGCTCCAGGCCGTGACTGCCACCTGCACAGCCAAAGGACCCAGAGCCGGTGTTACACACCACGGCTGTGCCTGGCACAGAGACACCAGTGGCCACACAAGTGGCCATGGCACTGTCCACACACAGTCCCTGCTGCTGCTCCCCCAGCCGCTGGCACCAACTCCCAGCCACCCACTCCTAAAGCCACGGGGCCCACTGGGACATTGCGGGGGCTCGTGGAAGCCAGCGGCCATTGTGACACAGCGGGGCTGCACAGAGCCCACGGTGCTTTGTGACCCGTGGCTCCCAGGAGAGCCTTTGTGATGCTGGGGAACTACAAGGAAGCCTGGCTCCTCTGTGACACCACCACAGAAGCTCAGGGGAGCCCTTGAGACTGTGCTGATGCTATTGAACCTGATGCAACCCTGCCTCCTCTGTGACACCACAGAAGCTCTTGGAGCCCTGGAGACCGTGGTGATGCTATGGAACCTGATGCAACCCTGCCTCCTCTGTAACACCACAGAACCTCTGGGAGCTCTGGAGACCGTGCTGATGCTATGGAACCTGATGCAACCCTGCCTCCACTGTGACACCACAGAAGCTCAGGGAGCCCTGGAGACTGTGGTGATGCTATGGAACCTGATGCAACCCTGCCTCCACTGTGACACCACAGAACCTCTGGGAGCCCTGGAGACCGTGCTGATGCTATGGAACCTGATGCAACCCTGCCTCCACTGTGACACCACAGAAGCTCGGGGAGCTCTGCAGACCGTGGGGATGCTATGGAAGCTGACGGAACCCTGGGCACCACAGTGACGCTATGGAACCTGGTGGAACCGAGGGGCCACAGTGACACTGTGGGGCCTTTTGGAAGCAACAGGACCCTGGTGGGAAGCCACGGGATGATTAATCCTGCACGAACCTGCTCCAGGTGGGCTCCTCTCTCCCGGCTTCCACAGGTGCTGCTAGGATCCCACTCCGGCACTGGCTTGGCACGGGCTCACGGCTTCCTTTGGCAATGGCTCTGCTCCAGGATGGCATGCTGCAGAGAATGCAGGTAGATTTTGTGCTCACTCCTGGCATGCAGCTGGACAATAAAGCCTGATCCAGCCCCCCCTCAGCATATGTCTGGCTCTGGCATTGGGGCGGGGCAACTTTGGGAGCAGCCCCAGCCCTGCTCCTGCTCCCGGCTGGGCACCCAGCTGCTGGGACACAGGTGTGTCCTGATGCCACCGTCTACTCCTTTGAGAAGGGGAGGACAGAGTGCATCAGGGAGTTTGGTGTGGCTTACATGCGGCAAGGAGAAGGTGCAGCCCCAAACTGGCTTTCACTTCTAGAACCTTTTGCTATTGCGGGAGCAGCTGCTGGAGCTTTTCAACCGAGCTGCAAGAGTGAAAAGTGTGATGGCATGTCTATCTGAGAAGGAAGGTTCGGTGCCGCAGCCTGTTGTGCACAATTTATATGCTGATAACAGAAGGGGGTGCTTTTGGAACGTTTTCCTTCCTGACACTTCTGTCTCTGTGAGCTTTAGCTGCTTGGACTCAGGGATACCGAAGGTATGTGAAAGTGACTGGGATGCGAGAATCATGTTGCACAGGGAACAGGGAAGGTCAGCAAATTTTTCCTGTCCTGGCACATCTCTCAGTCTGAACTGCAGCTGCAGATGCTTCACTTCCGCCAAGGACTCTGCCACCTTGAGAGAAGGATGCGCTCTATGGAGTTGAGAAAGAAAGTGCGTCTCACTAGCTTCTTTCCTCTACTTCATAGACAGCAAAGGGGCTATGAAAGGCAGCACTGGCTTTTTGTTCTAGGACTTCTTCTTTACAAGCAGCTGCTGGATGTTTGGAAGGGGGTTTGGGATATGCAAAAATGAGAGGCTAAGATGGTAAGAGGGTAAGATGGAAGTCATCTGGCAAAAGCAGAGCTCACAAAAGGGCCAGCTGAGAAAGCTCTTGCTGCCTACAACTTCAACTGCACCCCTCAAAGCAGCAGCACACACGCTGCTCTCGGCACTTTCCTTCTCAGCTCTACGCACCATCCTAAGCCTTGCCTCTCCCACACTCAGGATCCAAAGACAACGGCACCAGGGACTGCTCACACACTAAAGGCACCAGGACAAAAGGCTCACCAGCTTGGCCTTTGCATTCCCGCTGACACCTCCACAGCTTGAACCCAGAGAACTGCCTGCTGCCAACAGCCTTTCCAATCACTCTGAGCACCTCATGACAAGGAGTGTGGGGAATGAATCTCCAGCAGCCTCCTGCCCCAGGCTGTCCCCCGGGAGCAGCCCTGCTCCAGGCCGTGACTGCCACCTGCACAGCCAAAGGACCCAGAGCCGGTGTTACACACCACGGCTGTGCCTGGCACAGAGACACCAGTGGCCACACAAGTGGCCATGGCACTGTCCACACACAGTCCCTGCTGCTGCTCCCCCAGCCGCTGGCACCAACTCCCAGCCACCCACTCCTAAAGCCACGGGGCCCACTGGGACATTGCGGGGGCTCGTGGAAGCCAGCGGCCATTGTGACACAGCGGGGCTGCACAGAGCCCACGGTGCTTTGTGACCCGTGGCTCCCAGGAGAGCCTTTGTGATGCTGGGGAACTACAAGGAAGCCTGGCTCCTCTGTGACACCACCACAGAAGCTCAGGGGAGCCCTTGAGACTGTGCTGATGCTATTGAACCTGATGCAACCCTGCCTCCTCTGTGACACCACAGAAGCTCTTGGAGCCCTGGAGACCGTGCTGATGCTATGGAACCTGATGCAACCCTGCCTCCTCTGTAACACCACAGAACCTCTGGGAGCTCTGGAGACCGTGGTGATGCTATGGAACCTGATGCAACCCTGCCTCCACTGTGACACCACAGAAGCTCAGGGAGCCCTGGAGACTGTGGTGATGCTATGGAACCTGATGCAACCCTGCCTCCACTGTGACACCACAGAACCTCTGGGAGCCCTGGAGACCGTGCTGATGCTATGGAACCTGATGCAACCCTGCCTCCACTGTGACACCACAGAAGCTCGGGGAGCTCTGCAGACCGTGGGGATGCTGGCGAAGCTGACGGAACCCTGGGCACCACAGTGACGCTATGGAACCTGGTGGAACCGAGGGGCCACAGTGACACTGTGGGGCCTTTTGGAAGCAACAGGACCCTGGTGGGAAGCCACGGGATGATTAATCCTGCACGAACCTGCTCCAGGTGGGCTCCTCTCTCCCGGCTTCCACAGGTGCTGCTAGGATCCCACTCCGGCACTGGCTTGGCACGGGCTCACGGCTTCCTTTGGCAATGGCTCTGCTCCAGGATGGCATGCTGCAGAGAATGCAGGTAGATTTTGTGCTCACTCCTGGCATGCAGCTGGACAATAAAGCCTGATCCAGCCCCCCCTCAGCATATGTCCGGCTCTGGCATTGGGGCGGGGCAACTTTGGGAGCAGCCCCAGCCCTGCTCCTGCTCCCGGCTGGGCACCCAGCTGCTGGGACACAGGTGTGTCCTGATGCCACCGTCTACTCCTTTGAGAAGGGGAGGACAGAGTGCATCAGGGAGTTTGGTGTGGCTTACATGCGGCAAGGAGAAGGTGCAGCCCCAAACTGGCTTTCACTTCTAGAACCTTTTGCTATTGCGGGAGCAGCTGCTGGAGCTTTTCAACCGAGCTGCAAGAGTGAAAAGTGTGATGGCATGTCTATCTGAGAAGGAAGGTTCGGTGCCGCAGCCTGTTGTGCACAATTTATATGCTGATAAGAGAAGGGGGTGCTTTTGGAACGTTTTCCTTCCTGACACTTCTGTCTCTGTGAGCTTTAGCTGCTTGGACTCAGGGATACCGAAGGTATGTGAAAGTGACTGGGATGCGAGAATCATGTTGCACAGGGAACAGGGAAGGTCAGCAAATTTTTCCTGTCCTGGCACATCTCTCAGTCTGAACTGCAGCTGCAGATGCTTCACTTCCGCCAAGGACTCTGCCACCTTGAGAGAAGGATGCGCTCTATGGAGTTGAGAAAGAAAGTGCGTCTCACTAGCTTCTTTCCTCTACTTCATAGACAGCAAAGGGGCTATGAAAGGCAGCACTGGCTTTTTGTTCTAGGACTTCTTCTTTACAAGCAGCTGCTGGATGTTTGGAAGGGGGTTTGGGATATGCAAAAATGAGAGGCTAAGATGGTAAGAGGGTAAGATGGAAGTCATCTGGCAAAAGCAGAGCTCACAAAAGGGCCAGCTGAGAAAGCTCTTGCTGCCTACAACTTCAACTGCACCCCTCAAAGCAGCAGCACACACGCTGCTCTCGGCACTTTCCTTCTCAGCTCTACGCACCATCCTAAGCCTTGCCTCTCCCACACTCAGGATCCAAAGACAACGGCACCAGGGACTGCTCACACACTAAAGGCACCAGGACAAAAGGCTCACCAGCTTGGCCTTTGCATTCCCGCTGACAGCTCCACAGCTTGAACCCAGAGAACTGCCTGCTGCCAACAGCCTTTCCAATCACTCTGAGCACCTCATGACAAGGAGTGTGGGGAATGAATCTCCAGCAGCCTCCTGCCCCAGGCTGTCCCCCGGGAGCAGCCCTGCTCCAGGCCGTGACTGCCACCTGCACAGCCAAAGGACCCAGAGCCGGTGTTACACACCACGGCTGTGCCTGGCACAGAGACACCAGTGGCCACACAAGTGGCCATGGCACTGTCCACACACAGTCCCTGCTGCTGCTCCCCCAGCCGCTGGCACCAACTCCCAGCCACCCACTCCTAAAGCCACGGGGCCCACTGGGACATTGCGGGGGCTCGTGGAAGCCAGCGGCCATTGTGACACAGCGGGGCTGCACAGAGCCCACGGTGCTTTGTGACCCGTGGCTCCCAGGAGAGCCTTTGTGATGCTGGGGAACTACAAGGAAGCCTGGCTCCTCTGTGACACCACCACAGAAGCTCAGGGGAGCCCTTGAGACTGTGCTGATGCTATTGAACCTGATGCAACCCTGCCTCCTCTGTGACACCACAGAAGCTCTTGGAGCCCTGGAGACCGTGGTGATGCTATGGAACCTGATGCAACCCTGCCTCCTCTGTAACACCACAGAACCTCTGGGAGCTCTGGAGACCGTGCTGATGCTATGGAACCTGATGCAACCCTGCCTCCACTGTGACACCACAGAAGCTCAGGGAGCCCTGGAGACTGTGGTGATGCTATGGAACCTGATGCAACCCTGCCTCCACTGTGACACCACAGAACCTCTGGGAGCCCTGGAGACCGTGCTGATGCTATGGAACCTGATGCAACCCTGCCTCCACTGTGACACCACAGAAGCTCGGGGAGCTCTGCAGACCGTGGGGATGCTGGCGAAGCTGACGGAACCCTGGGCACCACAGTGACGCTATGGAACCTGGTGGAACCGAGGGGCCACAGTGACACTGTGGGGCCTTTTGGAAGCAACAGGACCCTGGTGGGAAGCCACGGGATGATTAATCCTGCACGAACCTGCTCCAGGTGGGCTCCTCTCTCCCGGCTTCCACAGGTGCTGCTAGGATCCCACTCCGGCACTGGCTTGGCACGGGCTCACGGCTTCCTTTGGCAATGGCTCTGCTCCAGGATGGCATGCTGCAGAGAATGCAGGTAGATTTTGTGCTCACTCCTGGCATGCAGCTGGACAATAAAGCCTGATCCAGCCCCCCCTCAGCATATGTCCGGCTCTGGCATTGGGGCGGGGCAACTTTGGGAGCAGCCCCAGCCCTGCTCCTGCTCCCGGCTGGGCACCCAGCTGCTGGGACACAGGTGTGTCCTGATGCCACCGTCTACTCCTTTGAGAAGGGGAGGACAGAGTGCATCAGGGAGTTTGGTGTGGCTTACATGCGGCAAGGAGAAGGTGCAGCCCCAAACTGGCTTTCACTTCTAGAACCTTTTGCTATTGCGGGAGCAGCTGCTGGAGCTTTTCAACCGAGCTGCAAGAGTGAAAAGTGTGATGGCATGTCTATCTGAGAAGGAAGGTTCGGTGCCGCAGCCTGTTGTGCACAATTTATATGCTGATAAGAGAAGGGGGTGCTTTTGGAACGTTTTCCTTCCTGACACTTCTGTCTCTGTGAGCTTTAGCTGCTTGGACTCAGGGGTACCGAAGGTATGTGAAAGTGACTGGGATGCGAGAATCATGTTGCACAGGGAACAGGGAAGGTCAGCAAATGTTTCCTGTCCTGGCACATCTCTCAGTCTGAACTGCAGCTGCAGATGCTTCACTTCCGCCAAGGACTCTGCCACCTTGAGAGAAGGATGCGCTCTATGGAGTTGAGAAAGAAAGTGCGTCTCACTAGCTTCTTTCCTCTACTTCATAGACAGCAAAGGGGCTATGAAAGGCAGCACTGGCTTTTTGTTCTAGGACTTCTTCTTTACAAGCAGCTGCTGGATGTTTGGAAGGGGGTTTGGGATATGCAAAAATGAGAGGCTAAGATGGTAAGAGGGTAAGATGGAAGTCATCTGGCAAAAGCAGAGCTCACAAAAGGGCCAGCTGAGAAAGCTCTTGCTGCCTACAACTTCAACTGCACCCCTCAAAGCAGCAGCACACACGCTGCTCTCGGCACTTTCCTTCTCAGCTCTACGCACCATCCTAAGCCTTGCCTCTCCCACACTCAGGATCCAAAGACAACGGCACCAGGGACTGCTCACACACTAAAGGCACCAGGACAAAAGGCTCACCAGCTTGGCCTTTGCATTCCCGCTGACAGCTCCACAGCTTGAACCCAGAGAACTGCCTGCTGCCAACAGCCTTTCCAATCACTCTGAGCACCTCATGACAAGGAGTGTGGGGAATGAATCTCCAGCAGCCTCCTGCCCCAGGCTGTCCCCCGGGAGCAGCCCTGCTCCAGGCCGTGACTGCCACCTGCACAGCCAAAGGACCCAGAGCCGGTGTTACACACCACGGCTGTGCCTGGCACAGAGACACCAGTGGCCACACAAGTGGCCATGGCACTGTCCACACACAGTCCCTGCTGCTGCTCCCCCAGCCGCTGGCACCAACTCCCAGCCACCCACTCCTAAAGCCACGGGGCCCACTGGGACATTGCGGGGGCTCGTGGAAGCCAGCGGCCATTGTGACACAGCGGGGCTGCACAGAGCCCACGGTGCTTTGTGACCCGTGGCTCCCAGGAGAGCCTTTGTGATGCTGGGGAACTACAAGGAAGCCTGGCTCCTCTGTGACACCACCACAGAAGCTCAGGGGAGCCCTTGAGACTGTGCTGATGCTATTGAACCTGATGCAACCCTGCCTCCTCTGTGACACCACAGAAGCTCTTGGAGCCCTGGAGACCGTGGTGATGCTATGGAACCTGATGCAACCCTGCCTCCTCTGTAACACCACAGAACCTCTGGGAGCTCTGGAGACCGTGCTGATGCTATGGAACCTGATGCAACCCTGCCTCCACTGTGACACCACAGAAGCTCAGGGAGCCCTGGAGACTGTGGTGATGCTATGGAACCTGATGCAACCCTGCCTCCTCTGTGACACCACAGAAGCTCTTGGAGCCCTGGAGACCGTGCTGATGCTATGGAACCTGATGCAACCCTGCCTCCTCTGTAACACCACAGAACCTCTGGGAGCTCTGGAGACCGTGCTGATGCTATGGAACCTGATGCAACCCTGCCTCCACTGTGACACCACAGAAGCTCAGGGAGCCCTGGAGACTGTGGTGATGCTATGGAACCTGATGCAACCCTGCCTCCACTGTGACACCACAGAACCTCTGGGAGCCCTGGAGACCGTGCTGATGCTATGGAACCTGATGCAACCCTGCCTCCACTGTGACACCACAGAAGCTCGGGGAGCTCTGCAGACCGTGGGGATGCTGGCGAAGCTGACGGAACCCTGGACACCACAGTGACGCTATGGAACCTGGTGGAACCGAGGGGCCACAGTGACACTGTGGGGCCTTTTGGAAGCAACAGGACCCTGGTGGGAAGCCACGGGATGATTAATCCTGCACGAACCTGCTCCAGGTGGGCTCCTCTCTCCCGGCTTCCACAGGTGCTGCTAGGATCCCACTCCGGCACTGGCTTGGCACGGGCTCACGGCTTCCTTTGGCAATGGCTCTGCTCCAGGATGGCATGCTGCAGAGAATGCAGGTAGATTTTGTGCTCACTCCTGGCATGCAGCTGGACAATAAAGCCTGATCCAGCCCCCCCTCAGCATATGTCCGGCTCTGGCATTGGGGCGGGGCAACTTTGGGAGCAGCCCCAGCCCTGCTCCTGCTCCCGGCTGGGCACCCAGCTGCTGGGACACAGGTGTGTCCTGATGCCACCGTCTACTCCTTTGAGAAGGGGAGGACAGAGTGCATCAGGGAGTTTGGTGTGGCTTACATGCGGCAAGGAGAAGGTGCAGCCCCAAACTGGCTTTCACTTCTAGAACCTTTTGCTATTGCGGGAGCAGCTGCTGGAGCTTTTCAACCGAGCTGCAAGAGTGAAAAGTGTGATGGCATGTCTATCTGAGAAGGAAGGTTCGGTGCCGCAGCCTGTTGTGCACAATTTATATGCTGATAAGAGAAGGGGGTGCTTTTGGAACGTTTTCCTTCCTGACACTTCTGTCTCTGTGAGCTTTAGCTGCTTGGACTCAGGGATACCGAAGGTATGTGAAAGTGACTGGGATGCGAGAATCATGTTGCACAGGGAACAGGGAAGGTCAGCAAATGTTTCCTGTCCTGGCACATCTCTCAGTCTGAACTGCAGCTGCAGATGCTTCACTTCCGCCAAGGACTCTGCCACCTTGAGAGAAGGATGCGCTCTATGGAGTTGAGAAAGAAAGTGCGTCTCACTAGCTTCTTTCCTCTACTTCATAGACAGCAAAGGGGCTATGAAAGGCAGCACTGGCTTTTTGTTCTAGGACTTCTTCTTTACAAGCAGCTGCTGGATGTTTGGAAGGGGGTTTGGGATATGCAAAAATGAGAGGCTAAGATGGTAAGAGGGTAAGATGGAAGTCATCTGGCAAAAGCAGAGCTCACAAAAGGGCCAGCTGAGAAAGCTCTTGCTGCCTACAACTTCAACTGCACCCCTCAAAGCAGCAGCACACACGCTGCTCTCGGCACTTTCCTTCTCAGCTCTACGCACCATCCTAAGCCTTGCCTCTCCCACACTCAGGATCCAAAGACAACGGCACCAGGGACTGCTCACACACTAAAGGCACCAGGACAAAAGGCTCACCAGCTTGGCCTTTGCATTCCCGCTGACAGCTCCACAGCTTGAACCCAGAGAACTGCCTGCTGCCAACAGCCTTTCCAATCACTCTGAGCACCTCATGACAAGGAGTGTGGGGAATGAATCTCCAGCAGCCTCCTGCCCCAGGCTGTCCCCCGGGAGCAGCCCTGCTCCAGGCCGTGACTGCCACCTGCACAGCCAAAGGACCCAGAGCCGGTGTTACACACCACGGCTGTGCCTGGCACAGAGACACCAGTGGCCACACAAGTGGCCATGGCACTGTCCACACACAGTCCCTGCTGCTGCTCCCCCAGCCGCTGGCACCAACTCCCAGCCACCCACTCCTAAAGCCACGGGGCCCACTGGGACATTGCGGGGGCTCGTGGAAGCCAGCGGCCATTGTGACACAGCGGGGCTGCACAGAGCCCACGGTGCTTTGTGACCCGTGGCTCCCAGGAGAGCCTTTGTGATGCTGGGGAACTACAAGGAAGCCTGGCTCCTCTGTGACACCACCACAGAAGCTCAGGGGAGCCCTTGAGACTGTGCTGATGCTATTGAACCTGATGCAACCCTGCCTCCTCTGTGACACCACAGAAGCTCTTGGAGCCCTGGAGACCGTGCTGATGCTATGGAACCTGATGCAACCCTGCCTCCTCTGTAACACCACAGAACCTCTGGGAGCTCTGGAGACCGTGCTGATGCTATGGAACCTGATGCAACCCTGCCTCCACTGTGACACCACAGAAGCTCAGGGAGCCCTGGAGACTGTGGTGATGCTATGGAACCTGATGCAACCCTGCCTCCACTGTGACACCACAGAACCTCTGGGAGCCCTGGAGACCGTGCTGATGCTATGGAACCTGATGCAACCCTGCCTCCACTGTGACACCACAGAAGCTCGGGGAGCTCTGCAGACCGTGGGGATGCTGGCGAAGCTGACGGAACCCTGGGCACCACAGTGACGCTATGGAACCTGGTGGAACCGAGGGGCCACAGTGACACTGTGGGGCCTTTTGGAAGCAACAGGACCCTGGTGGGAAGCCACGGGATGATTAATCCTGCACGAACCTGCTCCAGGTGGGCTCCTCTCTCCCGGCTTCCACAGGTGCTGCTAGGATCCCACTCCGGCACTGGCTTGGCACGGGCTCACGGCTTCCTTTGGCAATGGCTCTGCTCCAGGATGGCATGCTGCAGAGAATGCAGGTAGATTTTGTGCTCACTCCTGGCATGCAGCTGGACAATAAAGCCTGATCCAGCCCCCCCTCAGCATATGTCCGGCTCTGGCATTGGGGCGGGGCAACTTTGGGAGCAGCCCCAGCCCTGCTCCTGCTCCCGGCTGGGCACCCAGCTGCTGGGACACAGGTGTGTCCTGATGCCACCGTCTACTCCTTTGAGAAGGGGAGGACAGAGTGCATCAGGGAGTTTGGTGTGGCTTACATGCGGCAAGGAGAAGGTGCAGCCCCAAACTGGCTTTCACTTCTAGAACCTTTTGCTATTGCGGGAGCAGCTGCTGGAGCTTTTCAACCGAGCTGCAAGAGTGAAAAGTGTGATGGCATGTCTATCTGAGAAGGAAGGTTCGGTGCCGCAGCCTGTTGTGCACAATTTATATGCTGATAAGAGAAGGGGGTGCTTTTGGAACGTTTTCCTTCCTGACACTTCTGTCTCTGTGAGCTTTAGCTGCTTGGACTCAGGGATACCGAAGGTATGTGAAAGTGACTGGGATGCGAGAATCATGTTGCACAGGGAACAGGGAAGGTCAGCAAATGTTTCCTGTCCTGGCACATCTCTCAGTCTGAACTGCAGCTGCAGATGCTTCACTTCCGCCAAGGACTCTGCCACCTTGAGAGAAGGATGCGCTCTATGGAGTTGAGAAAGAAAGTGCGTCTCACTAGCTTCTTTCCTCTACTTCATAGACAGCAAAGGGGCTATGAAAGGCAGCACTGGCTTTTTGTTCTAGGACTTCTTCTTTACAAGCAGCTGCTGGATGTTTGGAAGGGGGTTTGGGATATGCAAAAATGAGAGGCTAAGATGGTAAGAGGGTAAGATGGAAGTCATCTGGCAAAAGCAGAGCTCACAAAAGGGCCAGCTGAGAAAGCTCTTGCTGCCTACAACTTCAACTGCACCCCTCAAAGCAGCAGCACACACGCTGCTCTCGGCACTTTCCTTCTCAGCTCTACGCACCATCCTAAGCCTTGCCTCTCCCACACTCAGGATCCAAAGACAACGGCACCAGGGACTGCTCACACACTAAAGGCACCAGGACAAAAGGCTCACCAGCTTGGCCTTTGCATTCCCGCTGACAGCTCCACAGCTTGAACCCAGAGAACTGCCTGCTGCCAACAGCCTTTCCAATCACTCTGAGCACCTCATGACAAGGAGTGTGGGGAATGAATCTCCAGCAGCCTCCTGCCCCAGGCTGTCCCCCGGGAGCAGCCCTGCTCCAGGCCGTGACTGCCACCTGCACAGCCAAAGGACCCAGAGCCGGTGTTACACACCACGGCTGTGCCTGGCACAGAGACACCAGTGGCCACACAAGTGGCCATGGCACTGTCCACACACAGTCCCTGCTGCTGCTCCCCCAGCCGCTGGCACCAACTCCCAGCCACCCACTCCTAAAGCCACGGGGCCCACTGGGACATTGCGGGGGCTCGTGGAAGCCAGCGGCCATTGTGACACAGCGGGGCTGCACAGAGCCCACGGTGCTTTGTGACCCGTGGCTCCCAGGAGAGCCTTTGTGATGCTGGGGAACTACAAGGAAGCCTGGCTCCTCTGTGACACCACCACAGAAGCTCAGGGGAGCCCTTGAGACTGTGCTGATGCTATTGAACCTGATGCAACCCTGCCTCCTCTGTGACACCACAGAAGCTCTTGGAGCCCTGGAGACCGTGGTGATGCTATGGAACCTGATGCAACCCTGCCTCCTCTGTAACACCACAGAACCTCTGGGAGCTCTGGAGACCGTGCTGATGCTATGGAACCTGATGCAACCCTGCCTCCACTGTGACACCACAGAAGCTCAGGGAGCCCTGGAGACTGTGGTGATGCTATGGAACCTGATGCAACCCTGCCTCCACTGTGACACCACAGAACCTCTGGGAGCCCTGGAGACCGTGCTGATGCTATGGAACCTGATGCAACCCTGCCTCCACTGTGACACCACAGAAGCTCGGGGAGCTCTGCAGACCGTGGGGATGCTGGCGAAGCTGACGGAACCCTGGGCACCACAGTGACGCTATGGAACCTGGTGGAACCGAGGGGCCACAGTGACACTGTGGGGCCTTTTGGAAGCAACAGGACCCTGGTGGGAAGCCACGGGATGATTAATCCTGCACGAACCTGCTCCAGGTGGGCTCCTCTCTCCCGGCTTCCACAGGTGCTGCTAGGATCCCACTCCGGCACTGGCTTGGCACGGGCTCACGGCTTCCTTTGGCAATGGCTCTGCTCCAGGATGGCATGCTGCAGAGAATGCAGGTAGATTTTGTGCTCACTCCTGGCATGCAGCTGGACAATAAAGCCTGATCCAGCCCCCCCTCAGCATATGTCCGGCTCTGGCATTGGGGCGGGGCAACTTTGGGAGCAGCCCCAGCCCTGCTCCTGCTCCCGGCTGGGCACCCAGCTGCTGGGACACAGGTGTGTCCTGATGCCACCGTCTACTCCTTTGAGAAGGGGAGGACAGAGTGCATCAGGGAGTTTGGTGTGGCTTACATGCGGCAAGGAGAAGGTGCAGCCCCAAACTGGCTTTCACTTCTAGAACCTTTTGCTATTGCGGGAGCAGCTGCTGGAGCTTTTCAACCGAGCTGCAAGAGTGAAAAGTGTGATGGCATGTCTATCTGAGAAGGAAGGTTCGGTGCCGCAGCCTGTTGTGCACAATTTATATGCTGATAACAGAAGGGGGTGCTTTTGGAACGTTTTCCTTCCTGACACTTCTGTCTCTGTGAGCTTTAGCTGCTTGGACTCAGGGATACCGAAGGTATGTGAAAGTGACTGGGATGCGAGAATCATGTTGCACAGGGAACAGGGAAGGTCAGCAAATGTTTCCTGTCCTGGCACATCTCTCAGTCTGAACTGCAGCTGCAGATGCTTCACTTCCGCCAAGGACTCTGCCACCTTGAGAGAAGGATGCGCTCTATGGAGTTGAGAAAGAAAGTGCGTCTCACTAGCTTCTTTCCTCTACTTCATAGACAGCAAAGGGGCTATGAAAGGCAGCACTGGCTTTTTGTTCTAGGACTTCTTCTTTACAAGCAGCTGCTGGATGTTTGGAAGGGGGTTTGGGATATGCAAAAATGAGAGGCTAAGATGGTAAGAGGGTAAGATGGAAGTCATCTGGCAAAAGCAGAGCTCACAAAAGGGCCAGCTGAGAAAGCTCTTGCTGCCTACAACTTCAACTGCACCCCTCAAAGCAGCAGCACACACGCTGCTCTCGGCACTTTCCTTCTCAGCTCTACGCACCATCCTAAGCCTTGCCTCTCCCACACTCAGGATCCAAAGACAACGGCACCAGGGACTGCTCACACACTAAAGGCACCAGGACAAAAGGCTCACCAGCTTGGCCTTTGCATTCCCGCTGACAGCTCCACAGCTTGAACCCAGAGAACTGCCTGCTGCCAACAGCCTTTCCAATCACTCTGAGCACCTCATGACAAGGAGTGTGGGGAATGAATCTCCAGCAGCCTCCTGCCCCAGGCTGTCCCCCGGGAGCAGCCCTGCTCCAGGCCGTGACTGCCACCTGCACAGCCAAAGGACCCAGAGCCGGTGTTACACACCACGGCTGTGCCTGGCACAGAGACACCAGTGGCCACACAAGTGGCCATGGCACTGTCCACACACAGTCCCTGCTGCTGCTCCCCCAGCCGCTGGCACCAACTCCCAGCCACCCACTCCTAAAGCCACGGGGCCCACTGGGACATTGCGGGGGCTCGTGGAAGCCAGCGGCCATTGTGACACAGCGGGGCTGCACAGAGCCCACGGTGCTTTGTGACCCGTGGCTCCCAGGAGAGCCTTTGTGATGCTGGGGAACTACAAGGAAGCCTGGCTCCTCTGTGACACCACCACAGAAGCTCAGGGGAGCCCTTGAGACTGTGCTGATGCTATTGAACCTGATGCAACCCTGCCTCCTCTGTGACACCACAGAAGCTCTTGGAGCCCTGGAGACCGTGGTGATGCTATGGAACCTGATGCAACCCTGCCTCCTCTGTAACACCACAGAACCTCTGGGAGCTCTGGAGACCGTGCTGATGCTATGGAACCTGATGCAACCCTGCCTCCACTGTGACACCACAGAAGCTCAGGGAGCCCTGGAGACTGTGGTGATGCTATGGAACCTGATGCAACCCTGCCTCCACTGTGACACCACAGAACCTCTGGGAGCCCTGGAGACCGTGCTGATGCTATGGAACCTGATGCAACCCTGCCTCCACTGTGACACCACAGAAGCTCGGGGAGCTCTGCAGACCGTGGGGATGCTGGCGAAGCTGACGGAACCCTGGGCACCACAGTGACGCTATGGAACCTGGTGGAACCGAGGGGCCACAGTGACACTGTGGGGCCTTTTGGAAGCAACAGGACCCTGGTGGGAAGCCACGGGATGATTAATCCTGCACGAACCTGCTCCAGGTGGGCTCCTCTCTCCCGGCTTCCACAGGTGCTGCTAGGATCCCACTCCGGCACTGGCTTGGCACGGGCTCACGGCTTCCTTTGGCAATGGCTCTGCTCCAGGATGGCATGCTGCAGAGAATGCAGGTAGATTTTGTGCTCACTCCTGGCATGCAGCTGGACAATAAAGCCTGATCCAGCCCCCCCTCAGCATATGTCCGGCTCTGGCATTGGGGCGGGGCAACTTTGGGAGCAGCCCCAGCCCTGCTCCTGCTCCCGGCTGGGCACCCAGCTGCTGGGACACAGGTGTGTCCTGATGCCACCGTCTACTCCTTTGAGAAGGGGAGGACAGAGTGCATCAGGGAGTTTGGTGTGGCTTACATGCGGCAAGGAGAAGGTGCAGCCCCAAACTGGCTTTCACTTCTAGAACCTTTTGCTATTGCGGGAGCAGCTGCTGGAGCTTTTCAACCGAGCTGCAAGAGTGAAAAGTGTGATGGCATGTCTATCTGAGAAGGAAGGTTCGGTGCCGCAGCCTGTTGTGCACAATTTATATGCTGATAAGAGAAGGGGGTGCTTTTGGAACGTTTTCCTTCCTGACACTTCTGTCTCTGTGAGCTTTAGCTGCTTGGACTCAGGGATACCGAAGGTATGTGAAAGTGACTGGGATGCGAGAATCATGTTGCACAGGGAACAGGGAAGGTCAGCAAATTTTTCCTGTCCTGGCACATCTCTCAGTCTGAACTGCAGCTGCAGATGCTTCACTTCCGCCAAGGACTCTGCCACCTTGAGAGAAGGATGCGCTCTATGGAGTTGAGAAAGAAAGTGCGTCTCACTAGCTTCTTTCCTCTACTTCATAGACAGCAAAGGGGCTATGAAAGGCAGCACTGGCTTTTTGTTCTAGGACTTCTTCTTTACAAGCAGCTGCTGGATGTTTGGAAGGGGGTTTGGGATATGCAAAAATGAGAGGCTAAGATGGTAAGAGGGTAAGATGGAAGTCATCTGGCAAAAGCAGAGCTCACAAAAGGGCCAGCTGAGAAAGCTCTTGCTGCCTACAACTTCAACTGCACCCCTCAAAGCAGCAGCACACACGCTGCTCTCGGCACTTTCCTTCTCAGCTCTACGCACCATCCTAAGCCTTGCCTCTCCCACACTCAGGATCCAAAGACAACGGCACCAGGGACTGCTCACACACTAAAGGCACCAGGACAAAAGGCTCACCAGCTTGGCCTTTGCATTCCCGCTGACAGCTCCACAGCTTGAACCCAGAGAACTGCCTGCTGCCAACAGCCTTTCCAATCACTCTGAGCACCTCATGACAAGGAGTGTGGGGAATGAATCTCCAGCAGCCTCCTGCCCCAGGCTGTCCCCCGGGAGCAGCCCTGCTCCAGGCCGTGACTGCCACCTGCACAGCCAAAGGACCCAGAGCCGGTGTTACACACCACGGCTGTGCCTGGCACAGAGACACCAGTGGCCACAC
The DNA here is from genome assembly GCF_041296385.1 of Aphelocoma coerulescens. Taxonomy (NCBI): domain Eukaryota; kingdom Metazoa; phylum Chordata; class Aves; order Passeriformes; family Corvidae; genus Aphelocoma; species Aphelocoma coerulescens. The sequence continues at coordinate 74,412 of NW_027183568.1, read as the reverse complement.
AAGTGGCCATGGCACTGTCCACACACAGTCCCTGCTGCTGCTCCCCCAGCCGCTGGCACCAACTCCCAGCCACCCACTCCTAAAGCCACGGGGCCCACTGGGACATTGCGGGGGCTCGTGGAAGCCAGCGGCCATTGTGACACAGCGGGGCTGCACAGAGCCCACGGTGCTTTGTGACCCGTGGCTCCCAGGAGAGCCTTTGTGATGCTGGGGAACTACAAGGAAGCCTGGCTCCTCTGTGACACCACAACAGAAGCTCAGGGGAGCCCTTGAGACTGTGCTGATGCTATTGAACCTGATGCAACCCTGCCTCCTCTGTGACACCACAGAAGCTCTTGGAGCCCTGGAGACCGTGGTGATGCTATGGAACCTGATGCAACCCTGCCTCCTCTGTAACACCACAGAACCTCTGGGAGCTCTGGAGACCGTGCTGATGCTATGGAACCTGATGCAACCCTGCCTCCACTGTGACACCACAGAAGCTCAGGGAGCCCTGGAGACTGTGGTGATGCTATGGAACCTGATGCAACCCTGCCTCCACTGTGACACCACAGAACCTCTGGGAGCCCTGGAGACCGTGCTGATGCTATGGAACCTGATGCAACCCTGCCTCCACTGTGACACCACAGAAGCTCGGGGAGCTCTGCAGACCGTGGGGATGCTGGCGAAGCTGACGGAACCCTGGACACCACAGTGACGCTATGGAACCTGGTGGAACCGAGGGGCCACAGTGACACTGTGGGGCCTTTTGGAAGCAACAGGACCCTGGTGGGAAGCCACGGGATGATTAATCCTGCACGAACCTGCTCCAGGTGGGCTCCTCTCTCCCGGCTTCCACAGGTGCTGCTAGGATCCCACTCCGGCACTGGCTTGGCACGGGCTCACGGCTTCCTTTGGCAATGGCTCTGCTCCAGGATGGCATGCTGCAGAGAATGCAGGTAGATTTTGTGCTCACTCCTGGCATGCAGCTGGACAATAAAGCCTGATCCAGCCCCCCCTCAGCATATGTCCGGCTCTGGCATTGGGGCGGGGCAACTTTGGGAGCAGCCCCAGCCCTGCTCCTGCTCCCGGCTGGGCACCCAGCTGCTGGGACACAGGTGTGTCCTGATGCCACCGTCTACTCCTTTGAGAAGGGGAGGACAGAGTGCATCAGGGAGTTTGGTGTGGCTTACATGCGGCAAGGAGAAGGTGCAGCCCCAAACTGGCTTTCACTTCTAGAACCTTTTGCTATTGCGGGAGCAGCTGCTGGAGCTTTTCAACCGAGCTGCAAGAGTGAAAAGTGTGATGGCATGTCTATCTGAGAAGGAAGGTTCGGTGCCGCAGCCTGTTGTGCACAATTTATATGCTGATAAGAGAAGGGGGTGCTTTTGGAACGTTTTCCTTCCTGACACTTCTGTCTCTGTGAGCTTTAGCTGCTTGGACTCAGGGATACCGAAGGTATGTGAAAGTGACTGGGATGCGAGAATCATGTTGCACAGGGAACAGGGAAGGTCAGCAAATTTTTCCTGTCCTGGCACATCTCTCAGTCTGAACTGCAGCTGCAGATGCTTCACTTCCGCCAAGGACTCTGCCACCTTGAGAGAAGGATGCGCTCTATGGAGTTGAGAAAGAAAGTGCGTCTCACTAGCTTCTTTCCTCTACTTCATAGACAGCAAAGGGGCTATGAAAGGCAGCACTGGCTTTTTGTTCTAGGACTTCTTCTTTACAAGCAGCTGCTGGATGTTTGGAAGGGGGTTTGGGATATGCAAAAATGAGAGGCTAAGATGGTAAGAGGGTAAGATGGAAGTCATCTGGCAAAAGCAGAGCTCACAAAAGGGCCAGCTGAGAAAGCTCTTGCTGCCTACAACTTCAACTGCACCCCTCAAAGCAGCAGCACACACGCTGCTCTCGGCACTTTCCTTCTCAGCTCTACGCACCATCCTAAGCCTTGCCTCTCCCACACTCAGGATCCAAAGACAACGGCACCAGGGACTGCTCACACACTAAAGGCACCAGGACAAAAGGCTCACCAGCTTGGCCTTTGCATTCCCGCTGACAGCTCCACAGCTTGAACCCAGAGAACTGCCTGCTGCCAACAGCCTTTCCAATCACTCTGAGCACCTCATGACAAGGAGTGTGGGGAATGAATCTCCAGCAGCCTCCTGCCCCAGGCTGTCCCCCGGGAGCAGCCCTGCTCCAGGCCGTGACTGCCACCTGCACAGCCAAAGGACCCAGAGCCGGTGTTACACACCACGGCTGTGCCTGGCACAGAGACACCAGTGGCCACACAAGTGGCCATGGCACTGTCCACACACAGTCCCTGCTGCTGCTCCCCCAGCCGCTGGCACCAACTCCCAGCCACCCACTCCTAAAGCCACGGGGCCCACTGGGACATTGCGGGGGCTCGTGGAAGCCAGCGGCCATTGTGACACAGCGGGGCTGCACAGAGCCCACGGTGCTTTGTGACCCGTGGCTCCCAGGAGAGCCTTTGTGATGCTGGGGAACTACAAGGAAGCCTGGCTCCTCTGTGACACCACCACAGAAGCTCAGGGGAGCCCTTGAGACTGTGCTGATGCTATTGAACCTGATGCAACCCTGCCTCCTCTGTGACACCACAGAAGCTCTTGGAGCCCTGGAGACCGTGGTGATGCTGTGGAACCTGATGCAACCCTGCCTCCTCTGTAACACCACAGAACCTCTGGGAGCTCTGGAGACCGTGCTGATGCTATGGAACCTGATGCAACCCTGCCTCCACTGTGACACCACAGAAGCTCAGGGAGCCCTGGAGACTGTGGTGATGCTATGGAACCTGATGCAACCCTGCCTCCACTGTGACACCACAGAACCTCTGGGAGCCCTGGAGACCGTGCTGATGCTATGGAACCTGATGCAACCCTGCCTCCACTGTGACACCACAGAAGCTCGGGGAGCTCTGCAGACCGTGGGGATGCTGGCGAAGCTGACGGAACCCTGGACACCACAGTGACGCTATGGAACCTGGTGGAACCGAGGGGCCACAGTGACACTGTGGGGCCTTTTGGAAGCAACAGGACCCTGGTGGGAAGCCACGGGATGATTAATCCTGCACGAACCTGCTCCAGGTGGGCTCCTCTCTCCCGGCTTCCACAGGTGCTGCTAGGATCCCACTCCGGCACTGGCTTGGCACGGGCTCACGGCTTCCTTTGGCAATGGCTCTGCTCCAGGATGGCATGCTGCAGAGAATGCAGGTAGATTTTGTGCTCACTCCTGGCATGCAGCTGGACAATAAAGCCTGATCCAGCCCCCCCTCAGCATATGTCCGGCTCTGGCATTGGGGCGGGGCAACTTTGGGAGCAGCCCCAGCCCTGCTCCTGCTCCCGGCTGGGCACCCAGCTGCTGGGACACAGGTGTGTCCTGATGCCACCGTCTACTCCTTTGAGAAGGGGAGGACAGAGTGCATCAGGGAGTTTGGTGTGGCTTACATGCGGCAAGGAGAAGGTGCAGCCCCAAACTGGCTTTCACTTCTAGAACCTTTTGCTATTGCGGGAGCAGCTGCTGGAGCTTTTCAACCGAGCTGCAAGAGTGAAAAGTGTGATGGCATGTCTATCTGAGAAGGAAGGTTCGGTGCCGCAGCCTGTTGTGCACAATTTATATGCTGATAAGAGAAGGGGGTGCTTTTGGAACGTTTTCCTTCCTGACACTTCTGTCTCTGTGAGCTTTAGCTGCTTGGACTCAGGGGTACCGAAGGTATGTGAAAGTGACTGGGATGCGAGAATCATGTTGCACAGGGAACAGGGAAGGTCAGCAAATGTTTCCTGTCCTGGCACATCTCTCAGTCTGAACTGCAGCTGCAGATGCTTCACTTCCGCCAAGGACTCTGCCACCTTGAGAGAAGGATGCGCTCTATGGAGTTGAGAAAGAAAGTGCGTCTCACTAGCTTCTTTCCTCTACTTCATAGACAGCAAAGGGGCTATGAAAGGCAGCACTGGCTTTTTGTTCTAGGACTTCTTCTTTACAAGCAGCTGCTGGATGTTTGGAAGGGGGTTTGGGATATGCAAAAATGAGAGGCTAAGATGGTAAGAGGGTAAGATGGAAGTCATCTGGCAAAAGCAGAGCTCACAAAAGGGCCAGCTGAGAAAGCTCTTGCTGCCTACAACTTCAACTGCACCCCTCAAAGCAGCAGCACACACGCTGCTCTCGGCACTTTCCTTCTCAGCTCTACGCACCATCCTAAGCCTTGCCTCTCCCACACTCAGGATCCAAAGACAACGGCACCAGGGACTGCTCACACACTAAAGGCACCAGGACAAAAGGCTCACCAGCTTGGCCTTTGCATTCCCGCTGACAGCTCCACAGCTTGAACCCAGAGAACTGCCTGCTGCCAACAGCCTTTCCAATCACTCTGAGCACCTCATGACAAGGAGTGTGGGGAATGAATCTCCAGCAGCCTCCTGCCCCAGGCTGTCCCCCGGGAGCAGCCCTGCTCCAGGCCGTGACTGCCACCTGCACAGCCAAAGGACCCAGAGCCGGTGTTACACACCACGGCTGTGCCTGGCACAGAGACACCAGTGGCCACACAAGTGGCCATGGCACTGTCCACACACAGTCCCTGCTGCTGCTCCCCCAGCCGCTGGCACCAACTCCCAGCCACCCACTCCTAAAGCCACGGGGCCCACTGGGACATTGCGGGGGCTCGTGGAAGCCAGCGGCCATTGTGACACAGCGGGGCTGCACAGAGCCCACGGTGCTTTGTGACCCGTGGCTCCCAGGAGAGCCTTTGTGATGCTGGGGAACTACAAGGAAGCCTGGCTCCTCTGTGACACCACCACAGAAGCTCAGGGGAGCCCTTGAGACTGTGCTGATGCTATTGAACCTGATGCAACCCTGCCTCCTCTGTGACACCACAGAAGCTCTTGGAGCCCTGGAGACCGTGGTGATGCTATGGAACCTGATGCAACCCTGCCTCCTCTGTAACACCACAGAACCTCTGGGAGCTCTGGAGACCGTGCTGATGCTATGGAACCTGATGCAACCCTGCCTCCTCTGTGACACCACAGAAGCTCAGGGAGCCCTGGAGACTGTGGTGATGCTATGGAACCTGATGCAACCCTGCCTCCACTGTGACACCACAGAACCTCTGGGAGCCCTGGAGACCGTGCTGATGCTATGGAACCTGATGCAACCCTGCCTCCACTGTGACACCACAGAAGCTCGGGGAGCTCTGCAGACCGTGGGGATGCTGGCGAAGCTGACGGAACCCTGGGCACCACAGTGACGCTATGGAACCTGGTGGAACCGAGGGGCCACAGTGACACTGTGGGGCCTTTTGGAAGCAACAGGACCCTGGTGGGAAGCCACGGGATGATTAATCCTGCACGAACCTGCTCCAGGTGGGCTCCTCTCTCCCGGCTTCCACAGGTGCTGCTAGGATCCCACTCCGGCACTGGCTTGGCACGGGCTCACGGCTTCCTTTGGCAATGGCTCTGCTCCAGGATGGCATGCTGCAGAGAATGCAGGTAGATTTTGTGCTCACTCCTGGCATGCAGCTGGACAATAAAGCCTGATCCAGCCCCCCCTCAGCATATGTCCGGCTCTGGCATTGGGGCGGGGCAACTTTGGGAGCAGCCCCAGCCCTGCTCCTGCTCCCGGCTGGGCACCCAGCTGCTGGGACACAGGTGTGTCCTGATGCCACCGTCTACTCCTTTGAGAAGGGGAGGACAGAGTGCATCAGGGAGTTTGGTGTGGCTTACATGCGGCAAGGAGAAGGTGCAGCCCCAAACTGGCTTTCACTTCTAGAACCTTTTGCTATTGCGGGAGCAGCTGCTGGAGCTTTTCAACCGAGCTGCAAGAGTGAAAAGTGTGATGGCATGTCTATCTGAGAAGGAAGGTTCGGTGCCGCAGCCTGTTGTGCACAATTTATATGCTGATAAGAGAAGGGGGTGCTTTTGGAACGTTTTCCTTCCTGACACTTCTGTCTCTGTGAGCTTTAGCTGCTTGGACTCAGGGGTACCGAAGGTATGTGAAAGTGACTGGGATGCGAGAATCATGTTGCACAGGGAACAGGGAAGGTCAGCAAATGTTTCCTGTCCTGGCACATCTCTCAGTCTGAACTGCAGCTGCAGATGCTTCACTTCCGCCAAGGACTCTGCCACCTTGAGAGAAGGATGCGCTCTATGGAGTTGAGAAAGAAAGTGCGTCTCACTAGCTTCTTTCCTCTACTTCATAGACAGCAAAGGGGCTATGAAAGGCAGCACTGGCTTTTTGTTCTAGGACTTCTTCTTTACAAGCAGCTGCTGGATGTTTGGAAGGGGGTTTGGGATATGCAAAAATGAGAGGCTAAGATGGTAAGAGGGTAAGATGGAAGTCATCTGGCAAAAGCAGAGCTCACAAAAGGGCCAGCTGAGAAAGCTCTTGCTGCCTACAACTTCAACTGCACCCCTCAAAGCAGCAGCACACACGCTGCTCTCGGCACTTTCCTTCTCAGCTCTACGCACCATCCTAAGCCTTGCCTCTCCCACACTCAGGATCCAAAGACAACGGCACCAGGGACTGCTCACACACTAAAGGCACCAGGACAAAAGGCTCACCAGCTTGGCCTTTGCATTCCCGCTGACAGCTCCACAGCTTGAACCCAGAGAACTGCCTGCTGCCAACAGCCTTTCCAATCACTCTGAGCACCTCATGACAAGGAGTGTGGGGAATGAATCTCCAGCAGCCTCCTGCCCCAGGCTGTCCCCCGGGAGCAGCCCTGCTCCAGGCCGTGACTGCCACCTGCACAGCCAAAGGACCCAGAGCCGGTGTTACACACCACGGCTGTGCCTGGCACAGAGACACCAGTGGCCACACAAGTGGCCATGGCACTGTCCACACACAGTCCCTGCTGCTGCTCCCCCAGCCGCTGGCACCAACTCCCAGCCACCCACTCCTAAAGCCACGGGGCCCACTGGGACATTGCGGGGGCTCGTGGAAGCCAGCGGCCATTGTGACACAGCGGGGCTGCACAGAGCCCACGGTGCTTTGTGACCCGTGGCTCCCAGGAGAGCCTTTGTGATGCTGGGGAACTACAAGGAAGCCTGGCTCCTCTGTGACACCACCACAGAAGCTCAGGGGAGCCCTTGAGACTGTGCTGATGCTATTGAACCTGATGCAACCCTGCCTCCTCTGTGACACCACAGAAGCTCTTGGAGCCCTGGAGACCGTGGTGATGCTATGGAACCTGATGCAACCCTGCCTCCTCTGTAACACCACAGAACCTCTGGGAGCTCTGGAGACCGTGCTGATGCTATGGAACCTGATGCAACCCTGCCTCCTCTGTGACACCACAGAAGCTCAGGGAGCCCTGGAGACTGTGGTGATGCTATGGAACCTGATGCAACCCTGCCTCCACTGTGACACCACAGAACCTCTGGGAGCCCTGGAGACCGTGCTGATGCTATGGAACCTGATGCAACCCTGCCTCCACTGTGACACCACAGAAGCTCGGGGAGCTCTGCAGACCGTGGGGATGCTGGCGAAGCTGACGGAACCCTGGGCACCACAGTGACGCTATGGAACCTGGTGGAACCGAGGGGCCACAGTGACACTGTGGGGCCTTTTGGAAGCAACAGGACCCTGGTGGGAAGCCACGGGATGATTAATCCTGCACGAACCTGCTCCAGGTGGGCTCCTCTCTCCCGGCTTCCACAGGTGCTGCTAGGATCCCACTCCGGCACTGGCTTGGCACGGGCTCACGGCTTCCTTTGGCAATGGCTCTGCTCCAGGATGGCATGCTGCAGAGAATGCAGGTAGATTTTGTGCTCACTCCTGGCATGCAGCTGGACAATAAAGCCTGATCCAGCCCCCCCTCAGCATATGTCCGGCTCTGGCATTGGGGCGGGGCAACTTTGGGAGCAGCCCCAGCCCTGCTCCTGCTCCCGGCTGGGCACCCAGCTGCTGGGACACAGGTGTGTCCTGATGCCACCGTCTACTCCTTTGAGAAGGGGAGGACAGAGTGCATCAGGGAGTTTGGTGTGGCTTACATGCGGCAAGGAGAAGGTGCAGCCCCAAACTGGCTTTCACTTCTAGAACCTTTTGCTATTGCGGGAGCAGCTGCTGGAGCTTTTCAACCGAGCTGCAAGAGTGAAAAGTGTGATGGCATGTCTATCTGAGAAGGAAGGTTCGGTGCCGCAGCCTGTTGTGCACAATTTATATGCTGATAAGAGAAGGGGGTGCTTTTGGAACGTTTTCCTTCCTGACACTTCTGTCTCTGTGAGCTTTAGCTGCTTGGACTCAGGGGTACCGAAGGTATGTGAAAGTGACTGGGATGCGAGAATCATGTTGCACAGGGAACAGGGAAGGTCAGCAAATGTTTCCTGTCCTGGCACATCTCTCAGTCTGAACTGCAGCTGCAGATGCTTCACTTCCGCCAAGGACTCTGCCACCTTGAGAGAAGGATGCGCTCTATGGAGTTGAGAAAGAAAGTGCGTCTCACTAGCTTCTTTCCTCTACTTCATAGACAGCAAAGGGGCTATGAAAGGCAGCACTGGCTTTTTGTTCTAGGACTTCTTCTTTACAAGCAGCTGCTGGATGTTTGGAAGGGGGTTTGGGATATGCAAAAATGAGAGGCTAAGATGGTAAGAGGGTAAGATGGAAGTCATCTGGCAAAAGCAGAGCTCACAAAAGGGCCAGCTGAGAAAGCTCTTGCTGCCTACAACTTCAACTGCACCCCTCAAAGCAGCAGCACACACGCTGCTCTCGGCACTTTCCTTCTCAGCTCTACGCACCATCCTAAGCCTTGCCTCTCCCACACTCAGGATCCAAAGACAACGGCACCAGGGACTGCTCACACACTAAAGGCACCAGGACAAAAGGCTCACCAGCTTGGCCTTTGCATTCCCGCTGACAGCTCCACAGCTTGAACCCAGAGAACTGCCTGCTGCCAACAGCCTTTCCAATCACTCTGAGCACCTCATGACAAGGAGTGTGGGGAATGAATCTCCAGCAGCCTCCTGCCCCAGGCTGTCCCCCGGGAGCAGCCCTGCTCCAGGCCGTGACTGCCACCTGCACAGCCAAAGGACCCAGAGCCGGTGTTACACACCACGGCTGTGCCTGGCACAGAGACACCAGTGGCCACACAAGTGGCCATGGCACTGTCCACACACAGTCCCTGCTGCTGCTCCCCCAGCCGCTGGCACCAACTCCCAGCCACCCACTCCTAAAGCCACGGGGCCCACTGGGACATTGCGGGGGCTCGTGGAAGCCAGCGGCCATTGTGACACAGCGGGGCTGCACAGAGCCCACGGTGCTTTGTGACCCGTGGCTCCCAGGAGAGCCTTTGTGATGCTGGGGAACTACAAGGAAGCCTGGCTCCTCTGTGACACCACCACAGAAGCTCAGGGGAGCCCTTGAGACTGTGCTGATGCTATTGAACCTGATGCAACCCTGCCTCCTCTGTGACACCACAGAAGCTCTTGGAGCCCTGGAGACCGTGGTGATGCTATGGAACCTGATGCAACCCTGCCTCCTCTGTAACACCACAGAACCTCTGGGAGCTCTGGAGACCGTGCTGATGCTATGGAACCTGATGCAACCCTGCCTCCTCTGTGACACCACAGAAGCTCAGGGAGCCCTGGAGACTGTGGTGATGCTATGGAACCTGATGCAACCCTGCCTCCACTGTGACACCACAGAACCTCTGGGAGCCCTGGAGACCGTGCTGATGCTATGGAACCTGATGCAACCCTGCCTCCACTGTGACACCACAGAAGCTCGGGGAGCTCTGCAGACCGTGGGGATGCTGGCGAAGCTGACGGAACCCTGGGCACCACAGTGACGCTATGGAACCTGGTGGAACCGAGGGGCCACAGTGACACTGTGGGGCCTTTTGGAAGCAACAGGACCCTGGTGGGAAGCCACGGGATGATTAATCCTGCACGAACCTGCTCCAGGTGGGCTCCTCTCTCCCGGCTTCCACAGGTGCTGCTAGGATCCCACTCCGGCACTGGCTTGGCACGGGCTCACGGCTTCCTTTGGCAATGGCTCTGCTCCAGGATGGCATGCTGCAGAGAATGCAGGTAGATTTTGTGCTCACTCCTGGCATGCAGCTGGACAATAAAGCCTGATCCAGCCCCCCCTCAGCATATGTCCGGCTCTGGCATTGGGGCGGGGCAACTTTGGGAGCAGCCCCAGCCCTGCTCCTGCTCCCGGCTGGGCACCCAGCTGCTGGGACACAGGTGTGTCCTGATGCCACCGTCTACTCCTTTGAGAAGGGGAGGACAGAGTGCATCAGGGAGTTTGGTGTGGCTTACATGCGGCAAGGAGAAGGTGCAGCCCCAAACTGGCTTTCACTTCTAGAACCTTTTGCTATTGCGGGAGCAGCTGCTGGAGCTTTTCAACCGAGCTGCAAGAGTGAAAAGTGTGATGGCATGTCTATCTGAGAAGGAAGGTTCGGTGCCGCAGCCTGTTGTGCACAATTTATATGCTGATAAGAGAAGGGGGTGCTTTTGGAACGTTTTCCTTCCTGACACTTCTGTCTCTGTGAGCTTTAGCTGCTTGGACTCAGGGGTACCGAAGGTATGTGAAAGTGACTGGGATGCGAGAATCATGTTGCACAGGGAACAGGGAAGGTCAGCAAATGTTTCCTGTCCTGGCACATCTCTCAGTCTGAACTGCAGCTGCAGATGCTTCACTTCCGCCAAGGACTCTGCCACCTTGAGAGAAGGATGCGCTCTATGGAGTTGAGAAAGAAAGTGCGTCTCACTAGCTTCTTTCCTCTACTTCATAGACAGCAAAGGGGCTATGAAAGGCAGCACTGGCTTTTTGTTCTAGGACTTCTTCTTTACAAGCAGCTGCTGGATGTTTGGAAGGGGGTTTGGGATATGCAAAAATGAGAGGCTAAGATGGTAAGAGGGTAAGATGGAAGTCATCTGGCAAAAGCAGAGCTCACAAAAGGGCCAGCTGAGAAAGCTCTTGCTGCCTACAACTTCAACTGCACCCCTCAAAGCAGCAGCACACACGCTGCTCTCGGCACTTTCCTTCTCAGCTCTACGCACCATCCTAAGCCTTGCCTCTCCCACACTCAGGATCCAAAGACAACGGCACCAGGGACTGCTCACACACTAAAGGCACCAGGACAAAAGGCTCACCAGCTTGGCCTTTGCATTCCCGCTGACAGCTCCACAGCTTGAACCCAGAGAACTGCCTGCTGCCAACAGCCTTTCCAATCACTCTGAGCACCTCATGACAAGGAGTGTGGGGAATGAATCTCCAGCAGCCTCCTGCCCCAGGCTGTCCCCCGGGAGCAGCCCTGCTCCAGGCCGTGACTGCCACCTGCACAGCCAAAGGACCCAGAGCCGGTGTTACACACCACGGCTGTGCCTGGCACAGAGACACCAGTGGCCACACAAGTGGCCATGGCACTGTCCACACACAGTCCCTGCTGCTGCTCCCCCAGCCGCTGGCACCAACTCCCAGCCACCCACTCCTAAAGCCACGGGGCCCACTGGGACATTGCGGGGGCTCGTGGAAGCCAGCGGCCATTGTGACACAGCGGGGCTGCACAGAGCCCACGGTGCTTTGTGACCCGTGGCTCCCAGGAGAGCCTTTGTGATGCTGGGGAACTACAAGGAAGCCTGGCTCCTCTGTGACACCACCACAGAAGCTCAGGGGAGCCCTTGAGACTGTGCTGATGCTATTGAACCTGATGCAACCCTGCCTCCTCTGTGACACCACAGAAGCTCTTGGAGCCCTGGAGACCGTGGTGATGCTATGGAACCTGATGCAACCCTGCCTCCTCTGTAACACCACAGAACCTCTGGGAGCTCTGGAGACCGTGCTGATGCTATGGAACCTGATGCAACCCTGCCTCCTCTGTGACACCACAGAAGCTCAGGGAGCCCTGGAGACTGTGGTGATGCTATGGAACCTGATGCAACCCTGCCTCCACTGTGACACCACAGAACCTCTGGGAGCCCTGGAGACCGTGCTGATGCTATGGAACCTGATGCAACCCTGCCTCCACTGTGACACCACAGAAGCTCGGGGAGCTCTGCAGACCGTGGGGATGCTGGCGAAGCTGACGGAACCCTGGGCACCACAGTGACGCTATGGAACCTGGTGGAACCGAGGGGCCACAGTGACACTGTGGGGCCTTTTGGAAGCAACAGGACCCTGGTGGGAAGCCACGGGATGATTAATCCTGCACGAACCTGCTCCAGGTGGGCTCCTCTCTCCCGGCTTCCACAGGTGCTGCTAGGATCCCACTCCGGCACTGGCTTGGCACGGGCTCACGGCTTCCTTTGGCAATGGCTCTGCTCCAGGATGGCATGCTGCAGAGAATGCAGGTAGATTTTGTGCTCACTCCTGGCATGCAGCTGGACAATAAAGCCTGATCCAGCCCCCCCTCAGCATATGTCCGGCTCTGGCATTGGGGCGGGGCAACTTTGGGAGCAGCCCCAGCCCTGCTCCTGCTCCCGGCTGGGCACCCAGCTGCTGGGACACAGGTGTGTCCTGATGCCACCGTCTACTCCTTTGAGAAGGGGAGGACAGAGTGCATCAGGGAGTTTGGTGTGGCTTACATGCGGCAAGGAGAAGGTGCAGCCCCAAACTGGCTTTCACTTCTAGAACCTTTTGCTATTGCGGGAGCAGCTGCTGGAGCTTTTCAACCGAGCTGCAAGAGTGAAAAGTGTGATGGCATGTCTATCTGAGAAGGAAGGTTCGGTGCCGCAGCCTGTTGTGCACAATTTATATGCTGATAAGAGAAGGGGGTGCTTTTGGAACGTTTTCCTTCCTGACACTTCTGTCTCTGTGAGCTTTAGCTGCTTGGACTCAGGGGTACCGAAGGTATGTGAAAGTGACTGGGATGCGAGAATCATGTTGCACAGGGAACAGGGAAGGTCAGCAAATGTTTCCTGTCCTGGCACATCTCTCAGTCTGAACTGCAGCTGCAGATGCTTCACTTCCGCCAAGGACTCTGCCACCTTGAGAGAAGGATGCGCTCTATGGAGTTGAGAAAGAAAGTGCGTCTCACTAGCTTCTTTCCTCTACTTCATAGACAGCAAAGGGGCTATGAAAGGCAGCACTGGCTTTTTGTTCTAGGACTTCTTCTTTACAAGCAGCTGCTGGATGTTTGGAAGGGGGTTTGGGATATGCAAAAATGAGAGGCTAAGATGGTAAGAGGGTAAGATGGAAGTCATCTGGCAAAAGCAGAGCTCACAAAAGGGCCAGCTGAGAAAGCTCTTGCTGCCTACAACTTCAACTGCACCCCTCAAAGCAGCAGCACACACGCTGCTCTCGGCACTTTCCTTCTCAGCTCTACGCACCATCCTAAGCCTTGCCTCTCCCACACTCAGGATCCAAAGACAACGGCACCAGGGACTGCTCACACACTAAAGGCACCAGGACAAAAGGCTCACCAGCTTGGCCTTTGCATTCCCGCTGACAGCTCCACAGCTTGAACCCAGAGAACTGCCTGCTGCCAACAGCCTTTCCAATCACTCTGAGCACCTCATGACAAGGAGTGTGGGGAATGAATCTCCAGCAGCCTCCTGCCCCAGGCTGTCCCCCGGGAGCAGCCCTGCTCCAGGCCGTGACTGCCACCTGCACAGCCAAAGGACCCAGAGCCGGTGTTACACACCACGGCTGTGCCTGGCACAGAGACACCAGTGGCCACACAAGTGGCCATGGCACTGTCCACACACAGTCCCTGCTGCTGCTCCCCCAGCCGCTGGCACCAACTCCCAGCCACCCACTCCTAAAGCCACGGGGCCCACTGGGACATTGCGGGGGCTCGTGGAAGCCAGCGGCCATTGTGACACAGCGGGGCTGCACAGAGCCCACGGTGCTTTGTGACCCGTGGCTCCCAGGAGAGCCTTTGTGATGCTGGGGAACTACAAGGAAGCCTGGCTCCTCTGTGACACCACCACAGAAGCTCAGGGGAGCCCTTGAGACTGTGCTGATGCTATTGAACCTGATGCAACCCTGCCTCCTCTGTGACACCACAGAAGCTCTTGGAGCCCTGGAGACCGTGGTGATGCTATGGAACCTGATGCAACCCTGCCTCCTCTGTAACACCACAGAACCTCTGGGAGCTCTGGAGACCGTGCTGATGCTATGGAACCTGATGCAACCCTGCCTCCTCTGTGACACCACAGAAGCTCAGGGAGCCCTGGAGACTGTGGTGATGCTATGGAACCTGATGCAACCCTGCCTCCACTGTGACACCACAGAACCTCTGGGAGCCCTGGAGACCGTGCTGATGCTATGGAACCTGATGCAACCCTGCCTCCACTGTGACACCACAGAAGCTCGGGGAGCTCTGCAGACCGTGGGGATGCTGGCGAAGCTGACGGAACCCTGGGCACCACAGTGACGCTATGGAACCTGGTGGAACCGAGGGGCCACAGTGACACTGTGGGGCCTTTTGGAAGCAACAGGACCCTGGTGGGAAGCCACGGGATGATTAATCCTGCACGAACCTGCTCCAGGTGGGCTCCTCTCTCCCGGCTTCCACAGGTGCTGCTAGGATCCCACTCCGGCACTGGCTTGGCACGGGCTCACGGCTTCCTTTGGCAATGGCTCTGCTCCAGGATGGCATGCTGCAGAGAATGCAGGTAGATTTTGTGCTCACTCCTGGCATGCAGCTGGACAATAAAGCCTGATCCAGCCCCCCCTCAGCATATGTCCGGCTCTGGCATTGGGGCGGGGCAACTTTGGGAGCAGCCCCAGCCCTGCTCCTGCTCCCGGCTGGGCACCCAGCTGCTGGGACACAGGTGTGTCCTGATGCCACCGTCTACTCCTTTGAGAAGGGGAGGACAGAGTGCATCAGGGAGTTTGGTGTGGCTTACATGCGGCAAGGAGAAGGTGCAGCCCCAAACTGGCTTTCACTTCTAGAACCTTTTGCTATTGCGGGAGCAGCTGCTGGAGCTTTTCAACCGAGCTGCAAGAGTGAAAAGTGTGATGGCATGTCTATCTGAGAAGGAAGGTTCGGTGCCGCAGCCTGTTGTGCACAATTTATATGCTGATAAGAGAAGGGGGTGCTTTTGGAACGTTTTCCTTCCTGACACTTCTGTCTCTGTGAGCTTTAGCTGCTTGGACTCAGGGGTACCGAAGGTATGTGAAAGTGACTGGGATGCGAGAATCATGTTGCACAGGGAACAGGGAAGGTCAGCAAATGTTTCCTGTCCTGGCACATCTCTCAGTCTGAACTGCAGCTGCAGATGCTTCACTTCCGCCAAGGACTCTGCCACCTTGAGAGAAGGATGCGCTCTATGGAGTTGAGAAAGAAAGTGCGTCTCACTAGCTTCTTTCCTCTACTTCATAGACAGCAAAGGGGCTATGAAAGGCAGCACTGGCTTTTTGTTCTAGGACTTCTTCTTTACAAGCAGCTGCTGGATGTTTGGAAGGGGGTTTGGGATATGCAAAAATGAGAGGCTAAGATGGTAAGAGGGTAAGATGGAAGTCATCTGGCAAAAGCAGAGCTCACAAAAGGGCCAGCTGAGAAAGCTCTTGCTGCCTACAACTTCAACTGCACCCCTCAAAGCAGCAGCACACACGCTGCTCTCGGCACTTTCCTTCTCAGCTCTACGCACCATCCTAAGCCTTGCCTCTCCCACACTCAGGATCCAAAGACAACGGCACCAGGGACTGCTCACACACTAAAGGCACCAGGACAAAAGGCTCACCAGCTTGGCCTTTGCATTCCCGCTGACAGCTCCACAGCTTGAACCCAGAGAACTGCCTGCTGCCAACAGCCTTTCCAATCACTCTGAGCACCTCATGACAAGGAGTGTGGGGAATGAATCTCCAGCAGCCTCCTGCCCCAGGCTGTCCCCCGGGAGCAGCCCTGCTCCAGGCCGTGACTGCCACCTGCACAGCCAAAGGACCCAGAGCCGGTGTTACACACCACGGCTGTGCCTGGCACAGAGACACCAGTGGCCACACAAGTGGCCATGGCACTGTCCACACACAGTCCCTGCTGCTGCTCCCCCAGCCGCTGGCACCAACTCCCAGCCACCCACTCCTAAAGCCACGGGGCCCACTGGGACATTGCGGGGGCTCGTGGAAGCCAGCGGCCATTGTGACACAGCGGGGCTGCACAGAGCCCACGGTGCTTTGTGACCCGTGGCTCCCAGGAGAGCCTTTGTGATGCTGGGGAACTACAAGGAAGCCTGGCTCCTCTGTGACACCACCACAGAAGCTCAGGGGAGCCCTTGAGACTGTGCTGATGCTATTGAACCTGATGCAACCCTGCCTCCTCTGTGACACCACAGAAGCTCTTGGAGCCCTGGAGACCGTGGTGATGCTATGGAACCTGATGCAACCCTGCCTCCTCTGTAACACCACAGAACCTCTGGGAGCTCTGGAGACCGTGCTGATGCTATGGAACCTGATGCAACCCTGCCTCCTCTGTGACACCACAGAAGCTCAGGGAGCCCTGGAGACTGTGGTGATGCTATGGAACCTGATGCAACCCTGCCTCCACTGTGACACCACAGAACCTCTGGGAGCCCTGGAGACCGTGCTGATGCTATGGAACCTGATGCAACCCTGCCTCCACTGTGACACCACAGAAGCTCGGGGAGCTCTGCAGACCGTGGGGATGCTGGCGAAGCTGACGGAACCCTGGGCACCACAGTGACGCTATGGAACCTGGTGGAACCGAGGGGCCACAGTGACACTGTGGGGCCTTTTGGAAGCAACAGGACCCTGGTGGGAAGCCACGGGATGATTAATCCTGCACGAACCTGCTCCAGGTGGGCTCCTCTCTCCCGGCTTCCACAGGTGCTGCTAGGATCCCACTCCGGCACTGGCTTGGCACGGGCTCACGGCTTCCTTTGGCAATGGCTCTGCTCCAGGATGGCATGCTGCAGAGAATGCAGGTAGATTTTGTGCTCACTCCTGGCATGCAGCTGGACAATAAAGCCTGATCCAGCCCCCCCTCAGCATATGTCCGGCTCTGGCATTGGGGCGGGGCAACTTTGGGAGCAGCCCCAGCCCTGCTCCTGCTCCCGGCTGGGCACCCAGCTGCTGGGACACAGGTGTGTCCTGATGCCACCGTCTACTCCTTTGAGAAGGGGAGGACAGAGTGCATCAGGGAGTTTGGTGTGGCTTACATGCGGCAAGGAGAAGGTGCAGCCCCAAACTGGCTTTCACTTCTAGAACCTTTTGCTATTGCGGGAGCAGCTGCTGGAGCTTTTCAACCGAGCTGCAAGAGTGAAAAGTGTGATGGCATGTCTATCTGAGAAGGAAGGTTCGGTGCCGCAGCCTGTTGTGCACAATTTATATGCTGATAAGAGAAGGGGGTGCTTTTGGAACGTTTTCCTTCCTGACACTTCTGTCTCTGTGAGCTTTAGCTGCTTGGACTCAGGGATACCGAAGGTATGTGAAAGTGACTGGGATGCGAGAATCATGTTGCACAGGGAACAGGGAAGGTCAGCAAATTTTTCCTGTCCTGGCACATCTCTCAGTCTGAACTGCAGCTGCAGATGCTTCACTTCCGCCAAGGACTCTGCCACCTTGAGAGAAGGATGCGCTCTATGGAGTTGAGAAAGAAAGTGCGTCTCACTAGCTTCTTTCCTCTACTTCATAGACAGCAAAGGGGCTATGAAAGGCAGCACTGGCTTTTTGTTCTAGGACTTCTTCTTTACAAGCAGCTGCTGGATGTTTGGAAGGGGGTTTGGGATATGCAAAAATGAGAGGCTAAGATGGTAAGAGGGTAAGATGGAAGTCATCTGGCAAAAGCAGAGCTCACAAAAGGGCCAGCTGAGAAAGCTCTTGCTGCCTACAACTTCAACTGCACCCCTCAAAGCAGCAGCACACACGCTGCTCTCGGCACTTTCCTTCTCAGCTCTACGCACCATCCTAAGCCTTGCCTCTCCCACACTCAGGATCCAAAGACAACGGCACCAGGGACTGCTCACACACTAAAGGCACCAGGACAAAAGGCTCACCAGCTTGGCCTTTGCATTCCCGCTGACAGCTCCACAGCTTGAACCCAGAGAACTGCCTGCTGCCAACAGCCTTTCCAATCACTCTGAGCACCTCATGACAAGGAGTGTGGGGAATGAATCTCCAGCAGCCTCCTGCCCCAGGCTGTCCCCCGGGAGCAGCCCTGCTCCAGGCCGTGACTGCCACCTGCACAGCCAAAGGACCCAGAGCCGGTGTTACACACCACGGCTGTGCCTGGCACAGAGACACCAGTGGCCACACAAGTGGCCATGGCACTGTCCACACACAGTCCCTGCTGCTGCTCCCCCAGCCGCTGGCACCAACTCCCAGCCACCCACTCCTAAAGCCACGGGGCCCACTGGGACATTGCGGGGGCTCGTGGAAGCCAGCGGCCATTGTGACACAGCGGGGCTGCACAGAGCCCACGGTGCTTTGTGACCCGTGGCTCCCAGGAGAGCCTTTGTGATGCTGGGGAACTACAAGGAAGCCTGGCTCCTCTGTGACACCACCACAGAAGCTCAGGGGAGCCCTTGAGACTGTGCTGATGCTATTGAACCTGATGCAACCCTGCCTCCTCTGTGACACCACAGAAGCTCTTGGAGCCCTGGAGACCGTGGTGATGCTATGGAACCTGATGCAACCCTGCCTCCTCTGTAACACCACAGAACCTCTGGGAGCTCTGGAGACCGTGCTGATGCTATGGAACCTGATGCAACCCTGCCTCCACTGTGACACCACAGAAGCTCAGGGAGCCCTGGAGACTGTGGTGATGCTATGGAACCTGATGCAACCCTGCCTCCACTGTGACACCACAGAACCTCTGGGAGCCCTGGAGACCGTGCTGATGCTATGGAACCTGATGCAACCCTGCCTCCACTGTGACACCACAGAAGCTCGGGGAGCTCTGCAGACCGTGGGGATGCTGGCGAAGCTGACGGAACCCTGGGCACCACAGTGACGCTATGGAACCTGGTGGAACCGAGGGGCCACAGTGACACTGTGGGGCCTTTTGGAAGCAACAGGACCCTGGTGGGAAGCCACGGGATGATTAATCCTGCACGAACCTGCTCCAGGTGGGCTCCTCTCTCCCGGCTTCCACAGGTGCTGCTAGGATCCCACTCCGGCACTGGCTTGGCACGGGCTCACGGCTTCCTTTGGCAATGGCTCTGCTCCAGGATGGCATGCTGCAGAGAATGCAGGTAGATTTTGTGCTCACTCCTGGCATGCAGCTGGACAATAAAGCCTGATCCAGCCCCCCCTCAGCATATGTCCGGCTCTGGCATTGGGGCGGGGCAACTTTGGGAGCAGCCCCAGCCCTGCTCCTGCTCCCGGCTGGGCACCCAGCTGCTGGGACACAGGTGTGTCCTGATGCCACCGTCTACTCCTTTGAGAAGGGGAGGACAGAGTGCATCAGGGAGTTTGGTGTGGCTTACATGCGGCAAGGAGAAGGTGCAGCCCCAAACTGGCTTTCACTTCTAGAACCTTTTGCTATTGCGGGAGCAGCTGCTGGAGCTTTTCAACCGAGCTGCAAGAGTGAAAAGTGTGATGGCATGTCTATCTGAGAAGGAAGGTTCGGTGCCGCAGCCTGTTGTGCACAATTTATATGCTGATAAGAGAAGGGGGTGCTTTTGGAACGTTTTCCTTCCTGACACTTCTGTCTCTGTGAGCTTTAGCTGCTTGGACTCAGGGATACCGAAGGTATGTGAAAGTGACTGGGATGCGAGAATCATGTTGCACAGGGAACAGGGAAGGTCAGCAAATTTTTCCTGTCCTGGCACATCTCTCAGTCTGAACTGCAGCTGCAGATGCTTCACTTCCGCCAAGGACTCTGCCACCTTGAGAGAAGGATGCGCTCTATGGAGTTGAGAAAGAAAGTGCGTCTCACTAGCTTCTTTCCTCTACTTCATAGACAGCAAAGGGGCTATGAAAGGCAGCACTGGCTTTTTGTTCTAGGACTTCTTCTTTACAAGCAGCTGCTGGATGTTTGGAAGGGGGTTTGGGATATGCAAAAATGAGAGGCTAAGATGGTAAGAGGGTAAGATGGAAGTCATCTGGCAAAAGCAGAGCTCACAAAAGGGCCAGCTGAGAAAGCTCTTGCTGCCTACAACTTCAACTGCACCCCTCAAAGCAGCAGCACACACGCTGCTCTCGGCACTTTCCTTCTCAGCTCTACGCACCATCCTAAGCCTTGCCTCTCCCACACTCAGGATCCAAAGACAACGGCACCAGGGACTGCTCACACACTAAAGGCACCAGGACAAAAGGCTCACCAGCTTGGCCTTTGCATTCCCGCTGACAGCTCCACAGCTTGAACCCAGAGAACTGCCTGCTGCCAACAGCCTTTCCAATCACTCTGAGCACCTCATGACAAGGAGTGTGGGGAATGAATCTCCAGCAGCCTCCTGCCCCAGGCTGTCCCCCGGGAGCAGCCCTGCTCCAGGCCGTGACTGCCACCTGCACAGCCAAAGGACCCAGAGCCGGTGTTACACACCACGGCTGTGCCTGGCACAGAGACACCAGTGGCCACACAAGTGGCCATGGCACTGTCCACACACAGTCCCTGCTGCTGCTCCCCCAGCCGCTGGCACCAACTCCCAGCCACCCACTCCTAAAGCCACGGGGCCCACTGGGACATTGCGGGGGCTCGTGGAAGCCAGCGGCCATTGTGACACAGCGGGGCTGCACAGAGCCCACGGTGCTTTGTGACCCGTGGCTCCCAGGAGAGCCTTTGTGATGCTGGGGAACTACAAGGAAGCCTGGCTCCTCTGTGACACCACCACAGAAGCTCAGGGGAGCCCTTGAGACTGTGCTGATGCTATTGAACCTGATGCAACCCTGCCTCCTCTGTGACACCACAGAAGCTCTTGGAGCCCTGGAGACCGTGGTGATGCTATGGAACCTGATGCAACCCTGCCTCCTCTGTAACACCACAGAACCTCTGGGAGCTCTGGAGACCGTGCTGATGCTATGGAACCTGATGCAACCCTGCCTCCACTGTGACACCACAGAAGCTCAGGGAGCCCTGGAGACTGTGGTGATGCTATGGAACCTGATGCAACCCTGCCTCCACTGTGACACCACAGAACCTCTGGGAGCCCTGGAGACCGTGCTGATGCTATGGAACCTGATGCAACCCTGCCTCCACTGTGACACCACAGAAGCTCGGGGAGCTCTGCAGACCGTGGGGATGCTGGCGAAGCTGACGGAACCCTGGGCACCACAGTGACGCTATGGAACCTGGTGGAACCGAGGGGCCACAGTGACACTGTGGGGCCTTTTGGAAGCAACAGGACCCTGGTGGGAAGCCACGGGATGATTAATCCTGCACGAACCTGCTCCAGGTGGGCTCCTCTCTCCCGGCTTCCACAGGTGCTGCTAGGATCCCACTCCGGCACTGGCTTGGCACGGGCTCACGGCTTCCTTTGGCAATGGCTCTGCTCCAGGATGGCATGCTGCAGAGAATGCAGGTAGATTTTGTGCTCACTCCTGGCATGCAGCTGGACAATAAAGCCTGATCCAGCCCCCCCTCAGCATATGTCCGGCTCTG
Source organism: Aphelocoma coerulescens (assembly GCF_041296385.1). Classification (NCBI taxonomy): domain Eukaryota; kingdom Metazoa; phylum Chordata; class Aves; order Passeriformes; family Corvidae; genus Aphelocoma; species Aphelocoma coerulescens. Next base: position 52,982 of record NW_027183568.1, on the reverse strand, counting down.
GCATTGGGGCGGGGCAACTTTGGGAGCAGCCCCAGCCCTGCTCCTGCTCCCGGCTGGGCACCCAGCTGCTGGGACACAGGTGTGTCCTGATGCCACCGTCTACTCCTTTGAGAAGGGGAGGACAGAGTGCATCAGGGAGTTTGGTGTGGCTTACATGCGGCAAGGAGAAGGTGCAGCCCCAAACTGGCTTTCACTTCTAGAACCTTTTGCTATTGCGGGAGCAGCTGCTGGAGCTTTTCAACCGAGCTGCAAGAGTGAAAAGTGTGATGGCATGTCTATCTGAGAAGGAAGGTTCGGTGCCGCAGCCTGTTGTGCACAATTTATATGCTGATAAGAGAAGGGGGTGCTTTTGGAACGTTTTCCTTCCTGACACTTCTGTCTCTGTGAGCTTTAGCTGCTTGGACTCAGGGATACCGAAGGTATGTGAAAGTGACTGGGATGCGAGAATCATGTTGCACAGGGAACAGGGAAGGTCAGCAAATGTTTCCTGTCCTGGCACATCTCTCAGTCTGAACTGCAGCTGCAGATGCTTCACTTCCGCCAAGGACTCTGCCACCTTGAGAGAAGGATGCGCTCTATGGAGTTGAGAAAGAAAGTGCGTCTCACTAGCTTCTTTCCTCTACTTCATAGACAGCAAAGGGGCTATGAAAGGCAGCACTGGCTTTTTGTTCTAGGACTTCTTCTTTACAAGCAGCTGCTGGATGTTTGGAAGGGGGTTTGGGATATGCAAAAATGAGAGGCTAAGATGGTAAGAGGGTAAGATGGAAGTCATCTGGCAAAAGCAGAGCTCACAAAAGGGCCAGCTGAGAAAGCTCTTGCTGCCTACAACTTCAACTGCACCCCTCAAAGCAGCAGCACACACGCTGCTCTCGGCACTTTCCTTCTCAGCTCTACGCACCATCCTAAGCCTTGCCTCTCCCACACTCAGGATCCAAAGACAACGGCACCAGGGACTGCTCACACACTAAAGGCACCAGGACAAAAGGCTCACCAGCTTGGCCTTTGCATTCCCGCTGACAGCTCCACAGCTTGAACCCAGAGAACTGCCTGCTGCCAACAGCCTTTCCAATCACTCTGAGCACCTCATGACAAGGAGTGTGGGGAATGAATCTCCAGCAGCCTCCTGCCCCAGGCTGTCCCCCGGGAGCAGCCCTGCTCCAGGCCGTGACTGCCACCTGCACAGCCAAAGGACCCAGAGCCGGTGTTACACACCACGGCTGTGCCTGGCACAGAGACACCAGTGGCCACACAAGTGGCCATGGCACTGTCCACACACAGTCCCTGCTGCTGCTCCCCCAGCCGCTGGCACCAACTCCCAGCCACCCACTCCTAAAGCCACGGGGCCCACTGGGACATTGCGGGGGCTCGTGGAAGCCAGCGGCCATTGTGACACAGCGGGGCTGCACAGAGCCCACGGTGCTTTGTGACCCGTGGCTCCCAGGAGAGCCTTTGTGATGCTGGGGAACTACAAGGAAGCCTGGCTCCTCTGTGACACCACCACAGAAGCTCAGGGGAGCCCTTGAGACCGTGCTGATGCTATTGAACCTGATGCAACCCTGCCTCCTCTGTGACACCACAGAAGCTCTTGGAGCCCTGGAGACCGTGGTGATGCTATGGAACCTGATGCAACCCTGCCTCCTCTGTAACACCACAGAACCTCTGGGAGCTCTGGAGACCGTGCTGATGCTATGGAACCTGATGCAACCCTGCCTCCACTGTGACACCACAGAAGCTCAGGGAGCCCTGGAGACTGTGGTGATGCTATGGAACCTGATGCAACCCTGCCTCCACTGTGACACCACAGAACCTCTGGGAGCCCTGGAGACCGTGCTGATGCTATGGAACCTGATGCAACCCTGCCTCCACTGTGACACCACAGAAGCTCGGGGAGCTCTGCAGACCGTGGGGATGCTGGCGAAGCTGACGGAACCCTGGGCACCACAGTGACGCTATGGAACCTGGTGGAACCGAGGGGCCACAGTGACACTGTGGGGCCTTTTGGAAGCAACAGGACCCTGGTGGGAAGCCACGGGATGATTAATCCTGCACGAACCTGCTCCAGGTGGGCTCCTCTCTCCCGGCTTCCACAGGTGCTGCTAGGATCCCACTCCGGCACTGGCTTGGCACGGGCTCACGGCTTCCTTTGGCAATGGCTCTGCTCCAGGATGGCATGCTGCAGAGAATGCAGGTAGATTTTGTGCTCACTCCTGGCATGCAGCTGGACAATAAAGCCTGATCCAGCCCCCCCTCAGCATATGTCCGGCTCTGGCATTGGGGCGGGGCAACTTTGGGAGCAGCCCCAGCCCTGCTCCTGCTCCCGGCTGGGCACCCAGCTGCTGGGACACAGGTGTGTCCTGATGCCACCGTCTACTCCTTTGAGAAGGGGAGGACAGAGTGCATCAGGGAGTTTGGTGTGGCTTACATGCGGCAAGGAGAAGGTGCAGCCCCAAACTGGCTTTCACTTCTAGAACCTTTTGCTATTGCGGGAGCAGCTGCTGGAGCTTTTCAACCGAGCTGCAAGAGTGAAAAGTGTGATGGCATGTCTATCTGAGAAGGAAGGTTCGGTGCCGCAGCCTGTTGTGCACAATTTATATGCTGATAAGAGAAGGGGGTGCTTTTGGAACGTTTTCCTTCCTGACACTTCTGTCTCTGTGAGCTTTAGCTGCTTGGACTCAGGGATACCGAAGGTATGTGAAAGTGACTGGGATGCGAGAATCATGTTGCACAGGGAACAGGGAAGGTCAGCAAATGTTTCCTGTCCTGGCACATCTCTCAGTCTGAACTGCAGCTGCAGATGCTTCACTTCCGCCAAGGACTCTGCCACCTTGAGAGAAGGATGCGCTCTATGGAGTTGAGAAAGAAAGTGCGTCTCACTAGCTTCTTTCCTCTACTTCATAGACAGCAAAGGGGCTATGAAAGGCAGCACTGGCTTTTTGTTCTAGGACTTCTTCTTTACAAGCAGCTGCTGGATGTTTGGAAGGGGGTTTGGGATATGCAAAAATGAGAGGCTAAGATGGTAAGAGGGTAAGATGGAAGTCATCTGGCAAAAGCAGAGCTCACAAAAGGGCCAGCTGAGAAAGCTCTTGCTGCCTACAACTTCAACTGCACCCCTCAAAGCAGCAGCACACACGCTGCTCTCGGCACTTTCCTTCTCAGCTCTACGCACCATCCTAAGCCTTGCCTCTCCCACACTCAGGATCCAAAGACAACGGCACCAGGGACTGCTCACACACTAAAGGCACCAGGACAAAAGGCTCACCAGCTTGGCCTTTGCATTCCCGCTGACAGCTCCACAGCTTGAACCCAGAGAACTGCCTGCTGCCAACAGCCTTTCCAATCACTCTGAGCACCTCATGACAAGGAGTGTGGGGAATGAATCTCCAGCAGCCTCCTGCCCCAGGCTGTCCCCCGGGAGCAGCCCTGCTCCAGGCCGTGACTGCCACCTGCACAGCCAAAGGACCCAGAGCCGGTGTTACACACCACGGCTGTGCCTGGCACAGAGACACCAGTGGCCACACAAGTGGCCATGGCACTGTCCACACACAGTCCCTGCTGCTGCTCCCCCAGCCGCTGGCACCAACTCCCAGCCACCCACTCCTAAAGCCACGGGGCCCACTGGGACATTGCGGGGGCTCGTGGAAGCCAGCGGCCATTGTGACACAGCGGGGCTGCACAGAGCCCACGGTGCTTTGTGACCCGTGGCTCCCAGGAGAGCCTTTGTGATGCTGGGGAACTACAAGGAAGCCTGGCTCCTCTGTGACACCACCACAGAAGCTCAGGGGAGCCCTTGAGACTGTGCTGATGCTATTGAACCTGATGCAACCCTGCCTCCTCTGTGACACCACAGAAGCTCTTGGAGCCCTGGAGACCGTGGTGATGCTATGGAACCTGATGCAACCCTGCCTCCTCTGTAACACCACAGAACCTCTGGGAGCTCTGGAGACCGTGCTGATGCTATGGAACCTGATGCAACCCTGCCTCCACTGTGACACCACAGAAGCTCAGGGAGCCCTGGAGACTGTGGTGATGCTATGGAACCTGATGCAACCCTGCCTCCACTGTGACACCACAGAACCTCTGGGAGCCCTGGAGACCGTGCTGATGCTATGGAACCTGATGCAACCCTGCCTCCACTGTGACACCACAGAAGCTCGGGGAGCTCTGCAGACCGTGGGGATGCTGGCGAAGCTGACGGAACCCTGGGCACCACAGTGACGCTATGGAACCTGGTGGAACCGAGGGGCCACAGTGACACTGTGGGGCCTTTTGGAAGCAACAGGACCCTGGTGGGAAGCCACGGGATGATTAATCCTGCACGAACCTGCTCCAGGTGGGCTCCTCTCTCCCGGCTTCCACAGGTGCTGCTAGGATCCCACTCCGGCACTGGCTTGGCACGGGCTCACGGCTTCCTTTGGCAATGGCTCTGCTCCAGGATGGCATGCTGCAGAGAATGCAGGTAGATTTTGTGCTCACTCCTGGCATGCAGCTGGACAATAAAGCCTGATCCAGCCCCCCCTCAGCATATGTCCGGCTCTGGCATTGGGGCGGGGCAACTTTGGGAGCAGCCCCAGCCCTGCTCCTGCTCCCGGCTGGGCACCCAGCTGCTGGGACACAGGTGTGTCCTGATGCCACCGTCTACTCCTTTGAGAAGGGGAGGACAGAGTGCATCAGGGAGTTTGGTGTGGCTTACATGCGGCAAGGAGAAGGTGCAGCCCCAAACTGGCTTTCACTTCTAGAACCTTTTGCTATTGCGGGAGCAGCTGCTGGAGCTTTTCAACCGAGCTGCAAGAGTGAAAAGTGTGATGGCATGTCTATCTGAGAAGGAAGGTTCGGTGCCGCAGCCTGTTGTGCACAATTTATATGCTGATAAGAGAAGGGGGTGCTTTTGGAACGTTTTCCTTCCTGACACTTCTGTCTCTGTGAGCTTTAGCTGCTTGGACTCAGGGATACCGAAGGTATGTGAAAGTGACTGGGATGCGAGAATCATGTTGCACAGGGAACAGGGAAGGTCAGCAAATGTTTCCTGTCCTGGCACATCTCTCAGTCTGAACTGCAGCTGCAGATGCTTCACTTCCGCCAAGGACTCTGCCACCTTGAGAGAAGGATGCGCTCTATGGAGTTGAGAAAGAAAGTGCGTCTCACTAGCTTCTTTCCTCTACTTCATAGACAGCAAAGGGGCTATGAAAGGCAGCACTGGCTTTTTGTTCTAGGACTTCTTCTTTACAAGCAGCTGCTGGATGTTTGGAAGGGGGTTTGGGATATGCAAAAATGAGAGGCTAAGATGGTAAGAGGGTAAGATGGAAGTCATCTGGCAAAAGCAGAGCTCACAAAAGGGCCAGCTGAGAAAGCTCTTGCTGCCTACAACTTCAACTGCACCCCTCAAAGCAGCAGCACACACGCTGCTCTCGGCACTTTCCTTCTCAGCTCTACGCACCATCCTAAGCCTTGCCTCTCCCACACTCAGGATCCAAAGACAACGGCACCAGGGACTGCTCACACACTAAAGGCACCAGGACAAAAGGCTCACCAGCTTGGCCTTTGCATTCCCGCTGACAGCTCCACAGCTTGAACCCAGAGAACTGCCTGCTGCCAACAGCCTTTCCAATCACTCTGAGCACCTCATGACAAGGAGTGTGGGGAATGAATCTCCAGCAGCCTCCTGCCCCAGGCTGTCCCCCGGGAGCAGCCCTGCTCCAGGCCGTGACTGCCACCTGCACAGCCAAAGGACCCAGAGCCGGTGTTACACACCACGGCTGTGCCTGGCACAGAGACACCAGTGGCCACACAAGTGGCCATGGCACTGTCCACACACAGTCCCTGCTGCTGCTCCCCCAGCCGCTGGCACCAACTCCCAGCCACCCACTCCTAAAGCCACGGGGCCCACTGGGACATTGCGGGGGCTCGTGGAAGCCAGCGGCCATTGTGACACAGCGGGGCTGCACAGAGCCCACGGTGCTTTGTGACCCGTGGCTCCCAGGAGAGCCTTTGTGATGCTGGGGAACTACAAGGAAGCCTGGCTCCTCTGTGACACCACCACAGAAGCTCAGGGGAGCCCTTGAGACTGTGCTGATGCTATTGAACCTGATGCAACCCTGCCTCCTCTGTGACACCACAGAAGCTCTTGGAGCCCTGGAGACCGTGGTGATGCTATGGAACCTGATGCAACCCTGCCTCCTCTGTAACACCACAGAACCTCTGGGAGCTCTGGAGACCGTGCTGATGCTATGGAACCTGATGCAACCCTGCCTCCACTGTGACACCACAGAAGCTCAGGGAGCCCTGGAGACTGTGGTGATGCTATGGAACCTGATGCAACCCTGCCTCCACTGTGACACCACAGAACCTCTGGGAGCCCTGGAGACCGTGCTGATGCTATGGAACCTGATGCAACCCTGCCTCCACTGTGACACCACAGAAGCTCGGGGAGCTCTGCAGACCGTGGGGATGCTGGCGAAGCTGACGGAACCCTGGACACCACAGTGACGCTATGGAACCTGGTGGAACCGAGGGGCCACAGTGACACTGTGGGGCCTTTTGGAAGCAACAGGACCCTGGTGGGAAGCCACGGGATGATTAATCCTGCACGAACCTGCTCCAGGTGGGCTCCTCTCTCCCGGCTTCCACAGGTGCTGCTAGGATCCCACTCCGGCACTGGCTTGGCACGGGCTCACGGCTTCCTTTGGCAATGGCTCTGCTCCAGGATGGCATGCTGCAGAGAATGCAGGTAGATTTTGTGCTCACTCCTGGCATGCAGCTGGACAATAAAGCCTGATCCAGCCCCCCCTCAGCATATGTCCGGCTCTGGCATTGGGGCGGGGCAACTTTGGGAGCAGCCCCAGCCCTGCTCCTGCTCCCGGCTGGGCACCCAGCTGCTGGGACACAGGTGTGTCCTGATGCCACCGTCTACTCCTTTGAGAAGGGGAGGACAGAGTGCATCAGGGAGTTTGGTGTGGCTTACATGCGGCAAGGAGAAGGTGCAGCCCCAAACTGGCTTTCACTTCTAGAACCTTTTGCTATTGCGGGAGCAGCTGCTGGAGCTTTTCAACCGAGCTGCAAGAGTGAAAAGTGTGATGGCATGTCTATCTGAGAAGGAAGGTTCGGTGCCGCAGCCTGTTGTGCACAATTTATATGCTGATAAGAGAAGGGGGTGCTTTTGGAACGTTTTCCTTCCTGACACTTCTGTCTCTGTGAGCTTTAGCTGCTTGGACTCAGGGATACCGAAGGTATGTGAAAGTGACTGGGATGCGAGAATCATGTTGCACAGGGAACAGGGAAGGTCAGCAAATTTTTCCTGTCCTGGCACATCTCTCAGTCTGAACTGCAGCTGCAGATGCTTCACTTCCGCCAAGGACTCTGCCACCTTGAGAGAAGGATGCGCTCTATGGAGTTGAGAAAGAAAGTGCGTCTCACTAGCTTCTTTCCTCTACTTCATAGACAGCAAAGGGGCTATGAAAGGCAGCACTGGCTTTTTGTTCTAGGACTTCTTCTTTACAAGCAGCTGCTGGATGTTTGGAAGGGGGTTTGGGATATGCAAAAATGAGAGGCTAAGATGGTAAGAGGGTAAGATGGAAGTCATCTGGCAAAAGCAGAGCTCACAAAAGGGCCAGCTGAGAAAGCTCTTGCTGCCTACAACTTCAACTGCACCCCTCAAAGCAGCAGCACACACGCTGCTCTCGGCACTTTCCTTCTCAGCTCTACGCACCATCCTAAGCCTTGCCTCTCCCACACTCAGGATCCAAAGACAACGGCACCAGGGACTGCTCACACACTAAAGGCACCAGGACAAAAGGCTCACCAGCTTGGCCTTTGCATTCCCGCTGACAGCTCCACAGCTTGAACCCAGAGAACTGCCTGCTGCCAACAGCCTTTCCAATCACTCTGAGCACCTCATGACAAGGAGTGTGGGGAATGAATCTCCAGCAGCCTCCTGCCCCAGGCTGTCCCCCGGGAGCAGCCCTGCTCCAGGCCGTGACTGCCACCTGCACAGCCAAAGGACCCAGAGCCGGTGTTACACACCACGGCTGTGCCTGGCACAGAGACACCAGTGGCCACACAAGTGGCCATGGCACTGTCCACACACAGTCCCTGCTGCTGCTCCCCCAGCCGCTGGCACCAACTCCCAGCCACCCACTCCTAAAGCCACGGGGCCCACTGGGACATTGCGGGGGCTCGTGGAAGCCAGCGGCCATTGTGACACAGCGGGGCTGCACAGAGCCCACGGTGCTTTGTGACCCGTGGCTCCCAGGAGAGCCTTTGTGATACTGGGGAACTACAAGGAAGCCTGGCTCCTCTGTGACACCACCACAGAAGCTCAGGGGAGCCCTTGAGACCGTGCTGATGCTATTGAACCTGATGCAACCCTGCCTCCTCTGTGACACCACAGAAGCTCTTGGAGCCCTGGAGACCGTGGTGATGCTATGGAACCTGATGCAACCCTGCCTCCTCTGTAACACCACAGAACCTCTGGGAGCTCTGGAGACCGTGCTGATGCTATGGAACCTGATGCAACCCTGCCTCCACTGTGACACCACAGAAGCTCAGGGAGCCCTGGAGACTGTGGTGATGCTATGGAACCTGATGCAACCCTGCCTCCACTGTGACACCACAGAACCTCTGGGAGCCCTGGAGACCGTGCTGATGCTATGGAACCTGATGCAACCCTGCCTCCACTGTGACACCACAGAAGCTCGGGGAGCTCTGCAGACCGTGGGGATGCTGGCGAAGCTGACGGAACCCTGGGCACCACAGTGACGCTATGGAACCTGGTGGAACCGAGGGGCCACAGTGACACTGTGGGGCCTTTTGGAAGCAACAGGACCCTGGTGGGAAGCCACGGGATGATTAATCCTGCACGAACCTGCTCCAGGTGGGCTCCTCTCTCCCGGCTTCCACAGGTGCTGCTAGGATCCCACTCCGGCACTGGCTTGGCACGGGCTCACGGCTTCCTTTGGCAATGGCTCTGCTCCAGGATGGCATGCTGCAGAGAATGCAGGTAGATTTTGTGCTCACTCCTGGCATGCAGCTGGACAATAAAGCCTGATCCAGCCCCCCCTCAGCATATGTCCGGCTCTGGCATTGGGGCGGGGCAACTTTGGGAGCAGCCCCAGCCCTGCTCCTGCTCCCGGCTGGGCACCCAGCTGCTGGGACACAGGTGTGTCCTGATGCCACCGTCTACTCCTTTGAGAAGGGGAGGACAGAGTGCATCAGGGAGTTTGGTGTGGCTTACATGCGGCAAGGAGAAGGTGCAGCCCCAAACTGGCTTTCACTTCTAGAACCTTTTGCTATTGCGGGAGCAGCTGCTGGAGCTTTTCAACCGAGCTGCAAGAGTGAAAAGTGTGATGGCATGTCTATCTGAGAAGGAAGGTTCGGTGCCGCAGCCTGTTGTGCACAATTTATATGCTGATAAGAGAAGGGGGTGCTTTTGGAACGTTTTCCTTCCTGACACTTCTGTCTCTGTGAGCTTTAGCTGCTTGGACTCAGGGATACCGAAGGTATGTGAAAGTGACTGGGATGCGAGAATCATGTTGCACAGGGAACAGGGAAGGTCAGCAAATTTTTCCTGTCCTGGCACATCTCTCAGTCTGAACTGCAGCTGCAGATGCTTCACTTCCGCCAAGGACTCTGCCACCTTGAGAGAAGGATGCGCTCTATGGAGTTGAGAAAGAAAGTGCGTCTCACTAGCTTCTTTCCTCTACTTCATAGACAGCAAAGGGGCTATGAAAGGCAGCACTGGCTTTTTGTTCTAGGACTTCTTCTTTACAAGCAGCTGCTGGATGTTTGGAAGGGGGTTTGGGATATGCAAAAATGAGAGGCTAAGATGGTAAGAGGGTAAGATGGAAGTCATCTGGCAAAAGCAGAGCTCACAAAAGGGCCAGCTGAGAAAGCTCTTGCTGCCTACAACTTCAACTGCACCCCTCAAAGCAGCAGCACACACGCTGCTCTCGGCACTTTCCTTCTCAGCTCTACGCACCATCCTAAGCCTTGCCTCTCCCACACTCAGGATCCAAAGACAACGGCACCAGGGACTGCTCACACACTAAAGGCACCAGGACAAAAGGCTCACCAGCTTGGCCTTTGCATTCCCGCTGACAGCTCCACAGCTTGAACCCAGAGAACTGCCTGCTGCCAACAGCCTTTCCAATCACTCTGAGCACCTCATGACAAGGAGTGTGGGGAATGAATCTCCAGCAGCCTCCTGCCCCAGGCTGTCCCCCGGGAGCAGCCCTGCTCCAGGCCGTGACTGCCACCTGCACAGCCAAAGGACCCAGAGCCGGTGTTACACACCACGGCTGTGCCTGGCACAGAGACACCAGTGGCCACACAAGTGGCCATGGCACTGTCCACACACAGTCCCTGCTGCTGCTCCCCCAGCCGCTGGCACCAACTCCCAGCCACCCACTCCTAAAGCCACGGGGCCCACTGGGACATTGCGGGGGCTCGTGGAAGCCAGCGGCCATTGTGACACAGCGGGGCTGCACAGAGCCCACGGTGCTTTGTGACCCGTGGCTCCCAGGAGAGCCTTTGTGATGCTGGGGAACTACAAGGAAGCCTGGCTCCTCTGTGACACCACCACAGAAGCTCAGGGGAGCCCTTGAGACCGTGCTGATGCTATTGAACCTGATGCAACCCTGCCTCCTCTGTGACACCACAGAAGCTCTTGGAGCCCTGGAGACCGTGGTGATGCTATGGAACCTGATGCAACCCTGCCTCCTCTGTAACACCACAGAACCTCTGGGAGCTCTGGAGACCGTGCTGATGCTATGGAACCTGATGCAACCCTGCCTCCACTGTGACACCACAGAAGCTCAGGGAGCCCTGGAGACTGTGGTGATGCTATGGAACCTGATGCAACCCTGCCTCCACTGTGACACCACAGAACCTCTGGGAGCCCTGGAGACCGTGCTGATGCTATGGAACCTGATGCAACCCTGCCTCCACTGTGACACCACAGAAGCTCGGGGAGCTCTGCAGACCGTGGGGATGCTGGCGAAGCTGACGGAACCCTGGGCACCACAGTGACGCTATGGAACCTGGTGGAACCGAGGGGCCACAGTGACACTGTGGGGCCTTTTGGAAGCAACAGGACCCTGGTGGGAAGCCACGGGATGATTAATCCTGCACGAACCTGCTCCAGGTGGGCTCCTCTCTCCCGGCTTCCACAGGTGCTGCTAGGATCCCACTCCGGCACTGGCTTGGCACGGGCTCACGGCTTCCTTTGGCAATGGCTCTGCTCCAGGATGGCATGCTGCAGAGAATGCAGGTAGATTTTGTGCTCACTCCTGGCATGCAGCTGGACAATAAAGCCTGATCCAGCCCCCCCTCAGCATATGTCCGGCTCTGGCATTGGGGCGGGGCAACTTTGGGAGCAGCCCCAGCCCTGCTCCTGCTCCCGGCTGGGCACCCAGCTGCTGGGACACAGGTGTGTCCTGATGCCACCGTCTACTCCTTTGAGAAGGGGAGGACAGAGTGCATCAGGGAGTTTGGTGTGGCTTACATGCGGCAAGGAGAAGGTGCAGCCCCAAACTGGCTTTCACTTCTAGAACCTTTTGCTATTGCGGGAGCAGCTGCTGGAGCTTTTCAACCGAGCTGCAAGAGTGAAAAGTGTGATGGCATGTCTATCTGAGAAGGAAGGTTCGGTGCCGCAGCCTGTTGTGCACAATTTATATGCTGATAAGAGAAGGGGGTGCTTTTGGAACGTTTTCCTTCCTGACACTTCTGTCTCTGTGAGCTTTAGCTGCTTGGACTCAGGGATACCGAAGGTATGTGAAAGTGACTGGGATGCGAGAATCATGTTGCACAGGGAACAGGGAAGGTCAGCAAATGTTTCCTGTCCTGGCACATCTCTCAGTCTGAACTGCAGCTGCAGATGCTTCACTTCCGCCAAGGACTCTGCCACCTTGAGAGAAGGATGCGCTCTATGGAGTTGAGAAAGAAAGTGCGTCTCACTAGCTTCTTTCCTCTACTTCATAGACAGCAAAGGGGCTATGAAAGGCAGCACTGGCTTTTTGTTCTAGGACTTCTTCTTTACAAGCAGCTGCTGGATGTTTGGAAGGGGGTTTGGGATATGCAAAAATGAGAGGCTAAGATGGTAAGAGGGTAAGATGGAAGTCATCTGGCAAAAGCAGAGCTCACAAAAGGGCCAGCTGAGAAAGCTCTTGCTGCCTACAACTTCAACTGCACCCCTCAAAGCAGCAGCACACACGCTGCTCTCGGCACTTTCCTTCTCAGCTCTACGCACCATCCTAAGCCTTGCCTCTCCCACACTCAGGATCCAAAGACAACGGCACCAGGGACTGCTCACACACTAAAGGCACCAGGACAAAAGGCTCACCAGCTTGGCCTTTGCATTCCCGCTGACAGCTCCACAGCTTGAACCCAGAGAACTGCCTGCTGCCAACAGCCTTTCCAATCACTCTGAGCACCTCATGACAAGGAGTGTGGGGAATGAATCTCCAGCAGCCTCCTGCCCCAGGCTGTCCCCCGGGAGCAGCCCTGCTCCAGGCCGTGACTGCCACCTGCACAGCCAAAGGACCCAGAGCCGGTGTTACACACCACGGCTGTGCCTGGCACAGAGACACCAGTGGCCACACAAGTGGCCATGGCACTGTCCACACACAGTCCCTGCTGCTGCTCCCCCAGCCGCTGGCACCAACTCCCAGCCACCCACTCCTAAAGCCACGGGGCCCACTGGGACATTGCGGGGGCTCGTGGAAGCCAGCGGCCATTGTGACACAGCGGGGCTGCACAGAGCCCACGGTGCTTTGTGACCCGTGGCTCCCAGGAGAGCCTTTGTGATGCTGGGGAACTACAAGGAAGCCTGGCTCCTCTGTGACACCACCACAGAAGCTCAGGGGAGCCCTTGAGACCGTGCTGATGCTATTGAACCTGATGCAACCCTGCCTCCTCTGTGACACCACAGAAGCTCTTGGAGCCCTGGAGACCGTGGTGATGCTATGGAACCTGATGCAACCCTGCCTCCTCTGTAACACCACAGAACCTCTGGGAGCTCTGGAGACCGTGCTGATGCTATGGAACCTGATGCAACCCTGCCTCCACTGTGACACCACAGAAGCTCAGGGAGCCCTGGAGACTGTGGTGATGCTATGGAACCTGATGCAACCCTGCCTCCACTGTGACACCACAGAACCTCTGGGAGCCCTGGAGACCGTGCTGATGCTATGGAACCTGATGCAACCCTGCCTCCACTGTGACACCACAGAAGCTCGGGGAGCTCTGCAGACCGTGGGGATGCTGGCGAAGCTGACGGAACCCTGGGCACCACAGTGACGCTATGGAACCTGGTGGAACCGAGGGGCCACAGTGACACTGTGGGGCCTTTTGGAAGCAACAGGACCCTGGTGGGAAGCCACGGGATGATTAATCCTGCACGAACCTGCTCCAGGTGGGCTCCTCTCTCCCGGCTTCCACAGGTGCTGCTAGGATCCCACTCCGGCACTGGCTTGGCACGGGCTCACGGCTTCCTTTGGCAATGGCTCTGCTCCAGGATGGCATGCTGCAGAGAATGCAGGTAGATTTTGTGCTCACTCCTGGCATGCAGCTGGACAATAAAGCCTGATCCAGCCCCCCCTCAGCATATGTCCGGCTCTGGCATTGGGGCGGGGCAACTTTGGGAGCAGCCCCAGCCCTGCTCCTGCTCCCGGCTGGGCACCCAGCTGCTGGGACACAGGTGTGTCCTGATGCCACCGTCTACTCCTTTGAGAAGGGGAGGACAGAGTGCATCAGGGAGTTTGGTGTGGCTTACATGCGGCAAGGAGAAGGTGCAGCCCCAAACTGGCTTTCACTTCTAGAACCTTTTGCTATTGCGGGAGCAGCTGCTGGAGCTTTTCAACCGAGCTGCAAGAGTGAAAAGTGTGATGGCATGTCTATCTGAGAAGGAAGGTTCGGTGCCGCAGCCTGTTGTGCACAATTTATATGCTGATAAGAGAAGGGGGTGCTTTTGCAACGTTTTCCTTCCTGACACTTCTGTCTCTGTGAGCTTTAGCTGCTTGGACTCAGGGATACCGAAGGTATGTGAAAGTGACTGGGATGCGAGAATCATGTTGCACAGGGAACAGGGAAGGTCAGCAAATGTTTCCTGTCCTGGCACATCTCTCAGTCTGAACTGCAGCTGCAGATGCTTCACTTCCGCCAAGGACTCTGCCACCTTGAGAGAAGGATGCGCTCTATGGAGTTGAGAAAGAAAGTGCGTCTCACTAGCTTCTTTCCTCTACTTCATAGACAGCAAAGGGGCTATGAAAGGCAGCACTGGCTTTTTGTTCTAGGACTTCTTCTTTACAAGCAGCTGCTGGATGTTTGGAAGGGGGTTTGGGATATGCAAAAATGAGAGGCTAAGATGGTAAGAGGGTAAGATGGAAGTCATCTGGCAAAAGCAGAGCTCACAAAAGGGCCAGCTGAGAAAGCTCTTGCTGCCTACAACTTCAACTGCACCCCTCAAAGCAGCAGCACACACGCTGCTCTCGGCACTTTCCTTCTCAGCTCTACGCACCATCCTAAGCCTTGCCTCTCCCACACTCAGGATCCAAAGACAACGGCACCAGGGACTGCTCACACACTAAAGGCACCAGGACAAAAGGCTCACCAGCTTGGCCTTTGCATTCCCGCTGACAGCTCCACAGCTTGAACCCAGAGAACTGCCTGCTGCCAACAGCCTTTCCAATCACTCTGAGCACCTCATGACAAGGAGTGTGGGGAATGAATCTCCAGCAGCCTCCTGCCCCAGGCTGTCCCCCGGGAGCAGCCCTGCTCCAGGCCGTGACTGCCACCTGCACAGCCAAAGGACCCAGAGCCGGTGTTACACACCACGGCTGTGCCTGGCACAGAGACACCAGTGGCCACACAAGTGGCCATGGCACTGTCCACACACAGTCCCTGCTGCTGCTCCCCCAGCCGCTGGCACCAACTCCCAGCCACCCACTCCTAAAGCCACGGGGCCCACTGGGACATTGCGGGGGCTCGTGGAAGCCAGCGGCCATTGTGACACAGCGGGGCTGCACAGAGCCCACGGTGCTTTGTGACCCGTGGCTCCCAGGAGAGCCTTTGTGATGCTGGGGAACTACAAGGAAGCCTGGCTCCTCTGTGACACCACCACAGAAGCTCAGGGGAGCCCTTGAGACTGTGCTGATGCTATTGAACCTGATGCAACCCTGCCTCCTCTGTGACACCACAGAAGCTCTTGGAGCCCTGGAGACCGTGGTGATGCTGTGGAACCTGATGCAACCCTGCCTCCTCTGTAACACCACAGAACCTCTGGGAGCTCTGGAGACCGTGCTGATGCTATGGAACCTGATGCAACCCTGCCTCCACTGTGACACCACAGAAGCTCAGGGAGCCCTGGAGACTGTGGTGATGCTATGGAACCTGATGCAACCCTGCCTCCACTGTGACACCACAGAACCTCTGGGAGCCCTGGAGACCGTGCTGATGCTATGGAACCTGATGCAACCCTGCCTCCACTGTGACACCACAGAAGCTCGGGGAGCTCTGCAGACCGTGGGGATGCTGGCGAAGCTGACGGAACCCTGGACACCACAGTGACGCTATGGAACCTGGTGGAACCGAGGGGCCACAGTGACACTGTGGGGCCTTTTGGAAGCAACAGGACCCTGGTGGGAAGCCACGGGATGATTAATCCTGCACGAACCTGCTCCAGGTGGGCTCCTCTCTCCCGGCTTCCACAGGTGCTGCTAGGATCCCACTCCGGCACTGGCTTGGCACGGGCTCACGGCTTCCTTTGGCAATGGCTCTGCTCCAGGATGGCATGCTGCAGAGAATGCAGGTAGATTTTGTGCTCACTCCTGGCATGCAGCTGGACAATAAAGCCTGATCCAGCCCCCCCTCAGCATATGTCCGGCTCTGGCATTGGGGCGGGGCAACTTTGGGAGCAGCCCCAGCCCTGCTCCTGCTCCCGGCTGGGCACCCAGCTGCTGGGACACAGGTGTGTCCTGATGCCACCGTCTACTCCTTTGAGAAGGGGAGGACAGAGTGCATCAGGGAGTTTGGTGTGGCTTACATGCGGCAAGGAGAAGGTGCAGCCCCAAACTGGCTTTCACTTCTAGAACCTTTTGCTATTGCGGGAGCAGCTGCTGGAGCTTTTCAACCGAGCTGCAAGAGTGAAAAGTGTGATGGCATGTCTATCTGAGAAGGAAGGTTCGGTGCCGCAGCCTGTTGTGCACAATTTATATGCTGATAAGAGAAGGGGGTGCTTTTGGAACGTTTTCCTTCCTGACACTTCTGTCTCTGTGAGCTTTAGCTGCTTGGACTCAGGGGTACCGAAGGTATGTGAAAGTGACTGGGATGCGAGAATCATGTTGCACAGGGAACAGGGAAGGTCAGCAAATGTTTCCTGTCCTGGCACATCTCTCAGTCTGAACTGCAGCTGCAGATGCTTCACTTCCGCCAAGGACTCTGCCACCTTGAGAGAAGGATGCGCTCTATGGAGTTGAGAAAGAAAGTGCGTCTCACTAGCTTCTTTCCTCTACTTCATAGACAGCAAAGGGGCTATGAAAGGCAGCACTGGCTTTTTGTTCTAGGACTTCTTCTTTACAAGCAGCTGCTGGATGTTTGGAAGGGGGTTTGGGATATGCAAAAATGAGAGGCTAAGATGGTAAGAGGGTAAGATGGAAGTCATCTGGCAAAAGCAGAGCTCACAAAAGGGCCAGCTGAGAAAGCTCTTGCTGCCTACAACTTCAACTGCACCCCTCAAAGCAGCAGCACACACGCTGCTCTCGGCACTTTCCTTCTCAGCTCTACGCACCATCCTAAGCCTTGCCTCTCCCACACTCAGGATCCAAAGACAACGGCACCAGGGACTGCTCACACACTAAAGGCACCAGGACAAAAGGCTCACCAGCTTGGCCTTTGCATTCCCGCTGACAGCTCCACAGCTTGAACCCAGAGAACTGCCTGCTGCCAACAGCCTTTCCAATCACTCTGAGCACCTCATGACAAGGAGTGTGGGGAATGAATCTCCAGCAGCCTCCTGCCCCAGGCTGTCCCCCGGGAGCAGCCCTGCTCCAGGCCGTGACTGCCACCTGCACAGCCAAAGGACCCAGAGCCGGTGTTACACACCACGGCTGTGCCTGGCACAGAGACACCAGTGGCCACACAAGTGGCCATGGCACTGTCCACACACAGTCCCTGCTGCTGCTCCCCCAGCCGCTGGCACCAACTCCCAGCCACCCACTCCTAAAGCCACGGGGCCCACTGGGACATTGCGGGGGCTCGTGGAAGCCAGCGGCCATTGTGACACAGCGGGGCTGCACAGAGCCCACGGTGCTTTGTGACCCGTGGCTCCCAGGAGAGCCTTTGTGATGCTGGGGAACTACAAGGAAGCCTGGCTCCTCTGTGACACCACCACAGAAGCTCAGGGGAGCCCTTGAGACTGTGCTGATGCTATTGAACCTGATGCAACCCTGCCTCCTCTGTGACACCACAGAAGCTCTTGGAGCCCTGGAGACCGTGGTGATGCTATGGAACCTGATGCAACCCTGCCTCCTCTGTAACACCACAGAACCTCTGGGAGCTCTGGAGACCGTGCTGATGCTATGGAACCTGATGCAACCCTGCCTCCACTGTGACACCACAGAAGCTCAGGGAGCCCTGGAGACTGTGGTGATGCTATGGAACCTGATGCAACCCTGCCTCCACTGTGACACCACAGAACCTCTGGGAGCCCTGGAGACCGTGCTGATGCTATGGAACCTGATGCAACCCTGCCTCCACTGTGACACCACAGAAGCTCGGGGAGCTCTGCAGACCATGGGGATGCTGGCGAAGCTGACGGAACCCTGGGCACCACAGTGACGCTATGGAACCTGGTGGAACCGAGGGGCCACAGTGACACTGTGGGGCCTTTTGGAAGCAACAGGACCCTGGTGGGAAGCCACGGGATGATTAATCCTGCACGAACCTGCTCCAGGTGGGCTCCTCTCTCCCGGCTTCCACAGGTGCTGCTAGGATCCCACTCCGGCACTGGCTTGGCACGGGCTCACGGCTTCCTTTGGCAATGGCTCTGCTCCAGGATGGCATGCTGCAGAGAATGCAGGTAGATTTTGTGCTCACTCCTGGCATGCAGCTGGACAATAAAGCCTGATCCAGCCCCCCCTCAGCATATGTCCGGCTCTGGCATTGGGGCGGGGCAACTTTGGGAGCAGCCCCAGCCCTGCTCCTGCTCCCGGCTGGGCACCCAGCTGCTGGGACACAGGTGTGTCCTGATGCCACCGTCTACTCCTTTGAGAAGGGGAGGACAGAGTGCATCAGGGAGTTTGGTGTGGCTTACATGCGGCAAGGAGAAGGTGCAGCCCCAAACTGGCTTTCACTTCTAGAACCTTTTGCTATTGCGGGAGCAGCTGCTGGAGCTTTTCAACCGAGCTGCAAGAGTGAAAAGTGTGATGGCATGTCTATCTGAGAAGGAAGGTTCGGTGCCGCAGCCTGTTGTGCACAATTTATATGCTGATAAGAGAAGGGGGTGCTTTTGCAACGTTTTCCTTCCTGACACTTCTGTCTCTGTGAGCTTTAGCTGCTTGGACTCAGGGATACCGAAGGTATGTGAAAGTGACTGGGATGCGAGAATCATGTTGCACAGGGAACAGGGAAGGTCAGCAAATGTTTCCTGTCCTGGCACATCTCTCAGTCTGAACTGCAGCTGCAGATGCTTCACTTCCGCCAAGGACTCTGCCACCTTGAGAGAAGGATGCGCTCTATGGAGTTGAGAAAGAAAGTGCGTCTCACTAGCTTCTTTCCTCTACTTCATAGACAGCAAAGGGGCTATGAAAGGCAGCACTGGCTTTTTGTTCTAGGACTTCTTCTTTACAAGCAGCTGCTGGATGTTTGGAAGGGGGTTTGGGATATGCAAAAATGAGAGGCTAAGATGGTAAGAGGGTAAGATGGAAGTCATCTGGCAAAAGCAGAGCTCACAAAAGGGCCAGCTGAGAAAGCTCTTGCTGCCTACAACTTCAACTGCACCCCTCAAAGCAGCAGCACACACGCTGCTCTCGGCACTTTCCTTCTCAGCTCTACGCACCATCCTAAGCCTTGCCTCTCCCACACTCAGGATCCAAAGACAACGGCACCAGGGACTGCTCACACACTAAAGGCACCAGGACAAAAGGCTCACCAGCTTGGCCTTTGCATTCCCGCTGACAGCTCCACAGCTTGAACCCAGAGAACTGCCTGCTGCCAACAGCCTTTCCAATCACTCTGAGCACCTCATGACAAGGAGTGTGGGGAATGAATCTCCAGCAGCCTCCTGCCCCAGGCTGTCCCCCGGGAGCAGCCCTGCTCCAGGCCGTGACTGCCACCTGCACAGCCAAAGGACCCAGAGCCGGTGTTACACACCACGGCTGTGCCTGGCACAGAGACACCAGTGGCCACACAAGTGGCCATGGCACTGTCCACACACAGTCCCTGCTGCTGCTCCCCCAGCCGCTGGCACCAACTCCCAGCCACCCACTCCTAAAGCCACGGGGCCCACTGGGACATTGCGGGGGCTCGTGGAAGCCAGCGGCCATTGTGACACAGCGGGGCTGCACAGAGCCCACGGTGCTTTGTGACCCGTGGCTCCCAGGAGAGCCTTTGTGATGCTGGGGAACTACAAGGAAGCCTGGCTCCTCTGTGACACCACCACAGAAGCTCAGGGGAGCCCTTGAGACTGTGCTGATGCTATTGAACCTGATGCAACCCTGCCTCCTCTGTGACACCACAGAAGCTCTTGGAGCCCTGGAGACCGTGGTGATGCTATGGAACCTGATGCAACCCTGCCTCCTCTGTAACACCACAGAACCTCTGGGAGCTCTGGAGACCGTGCTGATGCTATGGAACCTGATGCAACCCTGCCTCCACTGTGACACCACAGAAGCTCAGGGAGCCCTGGAGACTGTGGTGATGCTATGGAACCTGATGCAACCCTGCCTCCACTGTGACACCACAGAAGCTCGGGGAGCTCTGCAGACCGTGGGGATGCTATGGAACCTGATGCAACCCTGCCTCCACTGTGACACCACAGAACCTCTGGGAGCCCTGCAGACCATGGGGATGCTGGCGAAGCTGACGGAACCCTGGGCACCACAGTGACGCTATGGAACCTGGTGGAACCGAGGGGCCACAGTGACACTGTGGGGCCTTTTGGAAGCAACAGGACCCTGGTGGGAAGCCACGGGATGATTAATCCTGCACGAACCTGCTCCAGGTGGGCTCCTCTCTCCCGGCTTCCACAGGTGCTGCTAGGATCCCACTCCGGCACTGGCTTGGCACGGGCTCACGGCTTCCTTTGGCAATGGCTCTGCTCCAGGATGGCATGCTGCAGAGAATGCAGGTAGATTTTGTGCTCACTCCTGGCATGCAGCTGGACAATAAAGCCTGATCCAGCCCCCCCTCAGCATATGTCCGGCTCTGGCATTGGGGCGGGGCAACTTTGGGAGCAGCCCCAGCCCTGCTCCTGCTCCCGGCTGGGCACCCAGCTGCTGGGACACAGGTGTGTCCTGATGCCACCGTCTACTCCTTTGAGAAGGGGAGGACAGAGTGCATCAGGGAGTTTGGTGTGGCTTACATGCGGCAAGGAGAAGGTGCAGCCCCAAACTGGCTTTCACTTCTAGAACCTTTTGCTATTGCGGGAGCAGCTGCTGGAGCTTTTCAACCGAGCTGCAAGAGTGAAAAGTGTGATGGCATGTCTATCTGAGAAGGAAGGTTCGGTGCCGCAGCCTGTTGTGCACAATTTATATGCTGATAAGAGAAGGGGGTGCTTTTGCAACGTTTTCCTTCCTGACACTTCTGTCTCTGTGAGCTTTAGCTGCTTGGACTCAGGGATACCGAAGGTATGTGAAAGTGACTGGGATGCGAGAATCATGTTGCACAGGGAACAGGGAAGGTCAGCAAATGTTTCCTGTCCTGGCACATCTCTCAGTCTGAACTGCAGCTGCAGATGCTTCACTTCCGCCAAGGACTCTGCCACCTTGAGAGAAGGATGCGCTCTATGGAGTTGAGAAAGAAAGTGCGTCTCACTAGCTTCTTTCCTCTACTTCATAGACAGCAAAGGGGCTATGAAAGGCAGCACTGGCTTTTTGTTCTAGGACTTCTTCTTTACAAGCAGCTGCTGGATGTTTGGAAGGGGGTTTGGGATATGCAAAAATGAGAGGCTAAGATGGTAAGAGGGTAAGATGGAAGTCATCTGGCAAAAGCAGAGCTCACAAAAGGGCCAGCTGAGAAAGCTCTTGCTGCCTACAACTTCAACTGCACCCCTCAAAGCAGCAGCACACACGCTGCTCTCGGCACTTTCCTTCTCAGCTCTACGCACCATCCTAAGCCTTGCCTCTCCCACACTCAGGATCCAAAGACAACGGCACCAGGGACTGCTCACACACTAAAGGCACCAGGACAAAAGGCTCACCAGCTTGGCCTTTGCATTCCCGCTGACAGCTCCACAGCTTGAACCCAGAGAACTGCCTGCTGCCAACAGCCTTTCCAATCACTCTGAGCACCTCATGACAAGGAGTGTGGGGAATGAATCTCCAGCAGCCTCCTGCCCCAGGCTGTCCCCCGGGAGCAGCCCTGCTCCAGGCCGTGACTGCCACCTGCACAGCCAAAGGACCCAGAGCCGGTGTTACACACCACGGCTGTGCCTGGCACAGAGACACCAGTGGCCACACAAGTGGCCATGGCACTGTCCACACACAGTCCCTGCTGCTGCTCCCCCAGCCGCTGGCACCAACTCCCAGCCACCCACTCCTAAAGCCACGGGGCCCACTGGGACATTGCGGGGGCTCGTGGAAGCCAGCGGCCATTGTGACACAGCGGGGCTGCACAGAGCCCACGGTGCTTTGTGACCCGTGGCTCCCAGGAGAGCCTTTGTGATGCTGGGGAACTACAAGGAAGCCTGGCTCCTCTGTGACACCACCACAGAAGCTCAGGGGAGCCCTTGAGACTGTGCTGATGCTATTGAACCTGATGCAACCCTGCCTCCTCTGTGACACCACAGAAGCTCTTGGAGCCCTGGAGACCGTGGTGATGCTATGGAACCTGATGCAACCCTGCCTCCTCTGTAACACCACAGAACCTCTGGGAGCTCTGGAGACCGTGCTGATGCTATGGAACCTGATGCAACCCTGCCTCCACTGTGACACCACAGAAGCTCAGGGAGCCCTGGAGACTGTGGTGATGCTATGGAACCTGATGCAACCCTGCCTCCACTGTGACACCACAGAAGCTCGGGGAGCTCTGCAGACCGTGGGGATGCTATGGAACCTGATGCAACCCTGCCTCCACTGTGACACCACAGAACCTCTGGGAGCCCTGGAGACCGTGCTGATGCTATGGAACCTGATGCAACCCTGCCTCCACTGTGACACCACAGAAGCTCGGGGAGCTCTGCAGACCGTGGGGATGCTGGCGAAGCTGACGGAACCCTGGACACCACAGTGACGCTATGGAACCTGGTGGAACCGAGGGGCCACAGTGACACTGTGGGGCCTTTTGGAAGCAACAGGACCCTGGTGGGAAGCCACGGGATGATTAATCCTGCACGAACCTGCTCCAGGTGGGCTCCTCTCTCCCGGCTTCCACAGGTGCTGCTAGGATCCCACTCCGGCACTGGCTTGGCACGGGCTCACGGCTTCCTTTGGCAATGGCTCTGCTCCAGGATGGCATGCTGCAGAGAATGCAGGTAGATTTTGTGCTCACTCCTGGCATGCAGCTGGACAATAAAGCCTGATCCAGCCCCCCCTCAGCATATGTCCGGCTCTGGCATTGGGGCGGGGCAACTTTGGGAGCAGCCCCAGCCCTGCTCCTGCTCCCGGCTGGGCACCCAGCTGCTGGGACACAGGTGTGTCCTGATGCCACCGTCTACTCCTTTGAGAAGGGGAGGACAGAGTGCATCAGGGAGTTTGGTGTGGCTTACATGCGGCAAGGAGAAGGTGCAGCCCCAAACTGGCTTTCACTTCTAGAACCTTTTGCTATTGCGGGAGCAGCTGCTGGAGCTTTTCAACCGAGCTGCAAGAGTGAAAAGTGTGATGGCATGTCTATCTGAGAAGGAAGGTTCGGTGCCGCAGCCTGTTGTGCACAATTTATATGCTGATAAGAGAAGGGGGTGCTTTTGGAACGTTTTCCTTCCTGACACTTCTGTCTCTGTGAGCTTTAGCTGCTTGGACTCAGGGGTACCGAAGGTATGTGAAAGTGACTGGGATGCGAGAATCATGTTGCACAGGGAACAGGGAAGGTCAGCAAATGTTTCCTGTCCTGGCACATCTCTCAGTCTGAACTGCAGCTGCAGATGCTTCACTTCCGCCAAGGACTCTGCCACCTTGAGAGAAGGATGCGCTCTATGGAGTTGAGAAAGAAAGTGCGTCTCACTAGCTTCTTTCCTCTACTTCATAGACAGCAAAGGGGCTATGAAAGGCAGCACTGGCTTTTTGTTCTAGGACTTCTTCTTTACAAGCAGCTGCTGGATGTTTGGAAGGGGGTTTGGGATATGCAAAAATGAGAGGCTAAGATGGTAAGAGGGTAAGATGGAAGTCATCTGGCAAAAGCAGAGCTCACAAAAGGGCCAGCTGAGAAAGCTCTTGCTGCCTACAACTTCAACTGCACCCCTCAAAGCAGCAGCACACACGCTGCTCTCGGCACTTTCCTTCTCAGCTCTACGCACCATCCTAAGCCTTGCCTCTCCCACACTCAGGATCCAAAGACAACGGCACCAGGGACTGCTCACACACTAAAGGCACCAGGACAAAAGGCTCACCAGCTTGGCCTTTGCATTCCCGCTGACAGCTCCACAGCTTGAACCCAGAGAACTGCCTGCT
This sequence comes from Aphelocoma coerulescens, assembly GCF_041296385.1. Lineage (NCBI taxonomy): Eukaryota > Metazoa > Chordata > Aves > Passeriformes > Corvidae > Aphelocoma > Aphelocoma coerulescens. The sequence goes on along the minus strand of NW_027183568.1, from coordinate 29,175 downwards.
GCCAACAGCCTTTCCAATCACTCTGAGCACCTCATGACAAGGAGTGTGGGGAATGAATCTCCAGCAGCCTCCTGCCCCAGGCTGTCCCCCGGGAGCAGCCCTGCTCCAGGCCGTGACTGCCACCTGCACAGCCAAAGGACCCAGAGCCGGTGTTACACACCACGGCTGTGCCTGGCACAGAGACACCAGTGGCCACACAAGTGGCCATGGCACTGTCCACACACAGTCCCTGCTGCTGCTCCCCCAGCCGCTGGCACCAACTCCCAGCCACCCACTCCTAAAGCCACGGGGCCCACTGGGACATTGCGGGGGCTCGTGGAAGCCAGCGGCCATTGTGACACAGCGGGGCTGCACAGAGCCCACGGTGCTTTGTGACCCGTGGCTCCCAGGAGAGCCTTTGTGATGCTGGGGAACTACAAGGAAGCCTGGCTCCTCTGTGACACCACCACAGAAGCTCAGGGGAGCCCTTGAGACTGTGCTGATGCTATTGAACCTGATGCAACCCTGCCTCCTCTGTGACACCACAGAAGCTCTTGGAGCCCTGGAGACCGTGGTGATGCTATGGAACCTGATGCAACCCTGCCTCCTCTGTAACACCACAGAACCTCTGGGAGCTCTGGAGACCGTGCTGATGCTATGGAACCTGATGCAACCCTGCCTCCACTGTGACACCACAGAAGCTCAGGGAGCCCTGGAGACTGTGGTGATGCTATGGAACCTGATGCAACCCTGCCTCCACTGTGACACCACAGAACCTCTGGGAGCCCTGGAGACCGTGCTGATGCTATGGAACCTGATGCAACCCTGCCTCCACTGTGACACCACAGAAGCTCGGGGAGCTCTGCAGACCGTGGGGATGCTGGCGAAGCTGACGGAACCCTGGGCACCACAGTGACGCTATGGAACCTGGTGGAACCGAGGGGCCACAGTGACACTGTGGGGCCTTTTGGAAGCAACAGGACCCTGGTGGGAAGCCACGGGATGATTAATCCTGCACGAACCTGCTCCAGGTGGGCTCCTCTCTCCCGGCTTCCACAGGTGCTGCTAGGATCCCACTCCGGCACTGGCTTGGCACGGGCTCACGGCTTCCTTTGGCAATGGCTCTGCTCCAGGATGGCATGCTGCAGAGAATGCAGGTAGATTTTGTGCTCACTCCTGGCATGCAGCTGGACAATAAAGCCTGATCCAGCCCCCCCTCAGCATATGTCCGGCTCTGGCATTGGGGCGGGGCAACTTTGGGAGCAGCCCCAGCCCTGCTCCTGCTCCCGGCTGGGCACCCAGCTGCTGGGACACAGGTGTGTCCTGATGCCACCGTCTACTCCTTTGAGAAGGGGAGGACAGAGTGCATCAGGGAGTTTGGTGTGGCTTACATGCGGCAAGGAGAAGGTGCAGCCCCAAACTGGCTTTCACTTCTAGAACCTTTTGCTATTGCGGGAGCAGCTGCTGGAGCTTTTCAACCGAGCTGCAAGAGTGAAAAGTGTGATGGCATGTCTATCTGAGAAGGAAGGTTCGGTGCCGCAGCCTGTTGTGCACAATTTATATGCTGATAAGAGAAGGGGGTGCTTTTGGAACGTTTTCCTTCCTGACACTTCTGTCTCTGTGAGCTTTAGCTGCTTGGACTCAGGGATACCGAAGGTATGTGAAAGTGACTGGGATGCGAGAATCATGTTGCACAGGGAACAGGGAAGGTCAGCAAATGTTTCCTGTCCTGGCACATCTCTCAGTCTGAACTGCAGCTGCAGATGCTTCACTTCCGCCAAGGACTCTGCCACCTTGAGAGAAGGATGCGCTCTATGGAGTTGAGAAAGAAAGTGCGTCTCACTAGCTTCTTTCCTCTACTTCATAGACAGCAAAGGGGCTATGAAAGGCAGCACTGGCTTTTTGTTCTAGGACTTCTTCTTTACAAGCAGCTGCTGGATGTTTGGAAGGGGGTTTGGGATATGCAAAAATGAGAGGCTAAGATGGTAAGAGGGTAAGATGGAAGTCATCTGGCAAAAGCAGAGCTCACAAAAGGGCCAGCTGAGAAAGCTCTTGCTGCCTACAACTTCAACTGCACCCCTCAAAGCAGCAGCACACACGCTGCTCTCGGCACTTTCCTTCTCAGCTCTACGCACCATCCTAAGCCTTGCCTCTCCCACACTCAGGATCCAAAGACAACGGCACCAGGGACTGCTCACACACTAAAGGCACCAGGACAAAAGGCTCACCAGCTTGGCCTTTGCATTCCCGCTGACAGCTCCACAGCTTGAACCCAGAGAACTGCCTGCTGCCAACAGCCTTTCCAATCACTCTGAGCACCTCATGACAAGGAGTGTGGGGAATGAATCTCCAGCAGCCTCCTGCCCCAGGCTGTCCCCCGGGAGCAGCCCTGCTCCAGGCCGTGACTGCCACCTGCACAGCCAAAGGACCCAGAGCCGGTGTTACACACCACGGCTGTGCCTGGCACAGAGACACCAGTGGCCACACAAGTGGCCATGGCACTGTCCACACACAGTCCCTGCTGCTGCTCCCCCAGCCGCTGGCACCAACTCCCAGCCACCCACTCCTAAAGCCACGGGGCCCACTGGGACACTGCGGGGGCTCGTGGAAGCCAGCGGCCATTGTGACACAGCGGGGCTGCACAGAGCCCATGGTGCTTTGTGACCCGTGGCTCCCAGGAGAGCCTTTGTGATGCTGGGGAACTACAAGGAAGCCTGCCTCCTCTGTGACACCACCACAGAAGCTCAGGGGAGCCCTGGAGACCGTGCTGATGCTATTGAACCTGATGCAACCCTGCCTCCTCTGTGACACCACAGAAGCTCTTGGAGCCCTGGAGACCGTGGTGATGCTATGGAACCTGATGCAACCCTGCCTCCTCTGTGACACCACAGAACCTCTGGGAGCCCTGGAGACCGTGCTGATGCTATGGAACCTGATGCAACCCTGCCTCCTCTGTGACACCACAGAAGCTCAGGGAGCCCTGGAGACTGTGGTGATGCTATGGAACCTGATGCAACCCTGCCTCCACTGTGACACCACAGAACCTCTGGGAGCCCTGGAGACCGTGCTGATGCTATGGAACCTGATGCAACCCTGCCTCCACTGTGACACCACAGAAGCTCGGGGAGCTCTGCAGACCGTGGGGATGCTGGCGAAGCTGACGGAACCCTGGGCACCACAGTGACGCTATGGAACCTGGTGGAACCGAGGGGCCACAGTGACACTGTGGGGCCTTTTGGAAGCAACAGGACCCTGGTGGGAAGCCACGGGATGATTAATCCTGCACGAACCTGCTCCAGGTGGGCTCCTCTCTCCCGGCTTCCACAGGTGCTGCTAGGATCCCACTCCGGCACTGGCTTGGCACGGGCTCACGGCTTCCTTTGGCAATGGCTCTGCTCCAGGATGGCATGCTGCAGAGAATGCAGGTAGATTTTGTGCTCACTCCTGGCATGCAGCTGGACAATAAAGCCTGATCCAGCCCCCCCTCAGCATATGTCCGGCTCTGGCATTGGGGCGGGGCAACTTTGGGAGCAGCCCCAGCCCTGCTCCTGCTCCCGGCTGGGCACCCAGCTGCTGGGACACAGGTGTGTCCTGATGCCACCGTCTACTCCTTTGAGAAGGGGAGGACAGAGTGCATCAGGGAGTTTGGTGTGGCTTACATGCGGCAAGGAGAAGGTGCAGCCCCAAACTGGCTTTCACTTCTAGAACCTTTTGCTATTGCGGGAGCAGCTGCTGGAGCTTTTCAACCGAGCTGCAAGAGTGAAAAGTGTGATGGCATGTCTATCTGAGAAGGAAGGTTCGGTGCCGCAGCCTGTTGTGCACAATTTATATGCTGATAAGAGAAGGGGGTGCTTTTGCAACGTTTTCCTTCCTGACACTTCTGTCTCTGTGAGCTTTAGCTGCTTGGACTCAGGGATACCGAAGGTATGTGAAAGTGACTGGGATGCGAGAATCATGTTGCACAGGGAACAGGGAAGGTCAGCAAATGTTTCCTGTCCTGGCACATCTCTCAGTCTGAACTGCAGCTGCAGATGCTTCACTTCCGCCAAGGACTCTGCCACCTTGAGAGAAGGATGCGCTCTATGGAGTTGAGAAAGAAAGTGCGTCTCACTAGCTTCTTTCCTCTACTTCATAGACAGCAAAGGGGCTATGAAAGGCAGCACTGGCTTTTTGTTCTAGGACTTCTTCTTTACAAGCAGCTGCTGGATGTTTGGAAGGGGGTTTGGGATATGCAAAAATGAGAGGCTAAGATGGTAAGAGGGTAAGATGGAAGTCATCTGGCAAAAGCAGAGCTCACAAAAGGGCCAGCTGAGAAAGCTCTTGCTGCCTACAACTTCAACTGCACCCCTCAAAGCAGCAGCACACACGCTGCTCTCGGCACTTTCCTTCTCAGCTCTACGCACCATCCTAAGCCTTGCCTCTCCCACACTCAGGATCCAAAGACAACGGCACCAGGGACTGCTCACACACTAAAGGCACCAGGACAAAAGGCTCACCAGCTTGGCCTTTGCATTCCCGCTGACAGCTCCACAGCTTGAACCCAGAGAACTGCCTGCTGCCAACAGCCTTTCCAATCACTCTGAGCACCTCATGACAAGGAGTGTGGGGAATGAATCTCCAGCAGCCTCCTGCCCCAGGCTGTCCCCCGGGAGCAGCCCTGCTCCAGGCCGTGACTGCCACCTGCACAGCCAAAGGACCCAGAGCCGGTGTTACACACCACGGCTGTGCCTGGCACAGAGACACCAGTGGCCACACAAGTGGCCATGGCACTGTCCACACACAGTCCCTGCTGCTGCTCCCCCAGCCGCTGGCACCAACTCCCAGCCACCCACTCCTAAAGCCACGGGGCCCACTGGGACATTGCGGGGGCTCGTGGAAGCCAGCGGCCATTGTGACACAGCGGGGCTGCACAGAGCCCACGGTGCTTTGTGACCCGTGGCTCCCAGGAGAGCCTTTGTGATGCTGGGGAACTACAAGGAAGCCTGGCTCCTCTGTGACACCACCACAGAAGCTCAGGGGAGCCCTTGAGACTGTGCTGATGCTATTGAACCTGATGCAACCCTGCCTCCTCTGTGACACCACAGAAGCTCTTGGAGCCCTGGAGACCGTGGTGATGCTATGGAACCTGATGCAACCCTGCCTCCTCTGTAACACCACAGAACCTCTGGGAGCTCTGGAGACCGTGCTGATGCTATGGAACCTGATGCAACCCTGCCTCCACTGTGACACCACAGAAGCTCAGGGAGCCCTGGAGACTGTGGTGATGCTATGGAACCTGATGCAACCCTGCCTCCACTGTGACACCACAGAACCTCTGGGAGCCCTGGAGACCGTGCTGATGCTATGGAACCTGATGCAACCCTGCCTCCACTGTGACACCACAGAAGCTCGGGGAGCTCTGCAGACCGTGGGGATGCTGGCGAAGCTGACGGAACCCTGGACACCACAGTGACGCTATGGAACCTGGTGGAACCGAGGGGCCACAGTGACACTGTGGGGCCTTTTGGAAGCAACAGGACCCTGGTGGGAAGCCACGGGATGATTAATCCTGCACGAACCTGCTCCAGGTGGGCTCCTCTCTCCCGGCTTCCACAGGTGCTGCTAGGATCCCACTCCGGCACTGGCTTGGCACGGGCTCACGGCTTCCTTTGGCAATGGCTCTGCTCCAGGATGGCATGCTGCAGAGAATGCAGGTAGATTTTGTGCTCACTCCTGGCATGCAGCTGGACAATAAAGCCTGATCCAGCCCCCCCTCAGCATATGTCCGGCTCTGGCATTGGGGCGGGGCAACTTTGGGAGCAGCCCCAGCCCTGCTCCTGCTCCCGGCTGGGCACCCAGCTGCTGGGACACAGGTGTGTCCTGATGCCACCGTCTACTCCTTTGAGAAGGGGAGGACAGAGTGCATCAGGGAGTTTGGTGTGGCTTACATGCGGCAAGGAGAAGGTGCAGCCCCAAACTGGCTTTCACTTCTAGAACCTTTTGCTATTGCGGGAGCAGCTGCTGGAGCTTTTCAACCGAGCTGCAAGAGTGAAAAGTGTGATGGCATGTCTATCTGAGAAGGAAGGTTCGGTGCCGCAGCCTGTTGTGCACAATTTATATGCTGATAAGAGAAGGGGGTGCTTTTGGAACGTTTTCCTTCCTGACACTTCTGTCTCTGTGAGCTTTAGCTGCTTGGACTCAGGGGTACCGAAGGTATGTGAAAGTGACTGGGATGCGAGAATCATGTTGCACAGGGAACAGGGAAGGTCAGCAAATGTTTCCTGTCCTGGCACATCTCTCAGTCTGAACTGCAGCTGCAGATGCTTCACTTCCGCCAAGGACTCTGCCACCTTGAGAGAAGGATGCGCTCTATGGAGTTGAGAAAGAAAGTGCGTCTCACTAGCTTCTTTCCTCTACTTCATAGACAGCAAAGGGGCTATGAAAGGCAGCACTGGCTTTTTGTTCTAGGACTTCTTCTTTACAAGCAGCTGCTGGATGTTTGGAAGGGGGTTTGGGATATGCAAAAATGAGAGGCTAAGATGGTAAGAGGGTAAGATGGAAGTCATCTGGCAAAAGCAGAGCTCACAAAAGGGCCAGCTGAGAAAGCTCTTGCTGCCTACAACTTCAACTGCACCCCTCAAAGCAGCAGCACACACGCTGCTCTCGGCACTTTCCTTCTCAGCTCTACGCACCATCCTAAGCCTTGCCTCTCCCACACTCAGGATCCAAAGACAACGGCACCAGGGACTGCTCACACACTAAAGGCACCAGGACAAAAGGCTCACCAGCTTGGCCTTTGCATTCCCGCTGACAGCTCCACAGCTTGAACCCAGAGAACTGCCTGCTGCCAACAGCCTTTCCAATCACTCTGAGCACCTCATGACAAGGAGTGTGGGGAATGAATCTCCAGCAGCCTCCTGCCCCAGGCTGTCCCCCGGGAGCAGCCCTGCTCCAGGCCGTGACTGCCACCTGCACAGCCAAAGGACCCAGAGCCGGTGTTACACACCACGGCTGTGCCTGGCACAGAGACACCAGTGGCCACACAAGTGGCCATGGCACTGTCCACACACAGTCCCTGCTGCTGCTCCCCCAGCCGCTGGCACCAACTCCCAGCCACCCACTCCTAAAGCCACGGGGCCCACTGGGACATTGCGGGGGCTCGTGGAAGCCAGCGGCCATTGTGACACAGCGGGGCTGCACAGAGCCCACGGTGCTTTGTGACCCGTGGCTCCCAGGAGAGCCTTTGTGATGCTGGGGAACTACAAGGAAGCCTGGCTCCTCTGTGACACCACCACAGAAGCTCAGGGGAGCCCTGGAGACCGTGCTGATGCTATTGAACCTGATGCAACCCTGCCTCCTCTGTGACACCACAGAAGCTCTTGGAGCCCTGGAGACCGTGGTGATGCTATGGAACCTGATGCAACCCTGCCTCCTCTGTAACACCACAGAACCTCTGGGAGCTCTGGAGACCGTGCTGATGCTATGGAACCTGATGCAACCCTGCCTCCACTGTGACACCACAGAAGCTCAGGGAGCCCTGGAGACTGTGGTGATGCTATGGAACCTGATGCAACCCTGCCTCCACTGTGACACCACAGAACCTCTGGGAGCCCTGGAGACCGTGCTGATGCTATGGAACCTGATGCAACCCTGCCTCCACTGTGACACCACAGAAGCTCGGGGAGCTCTGCAGACCGTGGGGATGCTGGCGAAGCTGACGGAACCCTGGGCACCACAGTGACGCTATGGAACCTGGTGGAACCGAGGGGCCACAGTGACACTGTGGGGCCTTTTGGAAGCAACAGGACCCTGGTGGGAAGCCACGGGATGATTAATCCTGCACGAACCTGCTCCAGGTGGGCTCCTCTCTCCCGGCTTCCACAGGTGCTGCTAGGATCCCACTCCGGCACTGGCTTGGCACGGGCTCACGGCTTCCTTTGGCAATGGCTCTGCTCCAGGATGGCATGCTGCAGAGAATGCAGGTAGATTTTGTGCTCACTCCTGGCATGCAGCTGGACAATAAAGCCTGATCCAGCCCCCCCTCAGCATATGTCCGGCTCTGGCATTGGGGCGGGGCAACTTTGGGAGCAGCCCCAGCCCTGCTCCTGCTCCCGGCTGGGCACCCAGCTGCTGGGACACAGGTGTGTCCTGATGCCACCGTCTACTCCTTTGAGAAGGGGAGGACAGAGTGCATCAGGGAGTTTGGTGTGGCTTACATGCGGCAAGGAGAAGGTGCAGCCCCAAACTGGCTTTCACTTCTAGAACCTTTTGCTATTGCGGGAGCAGCTGCTGGAGCTTTTCAACCGAGCTGCAAGAGTGAAAAGTGTGATGGCATGTCTATCTGAGAAGGAAGGTTCGGTGCCGCAGCCTGTTGTGCACAATTTATATGCTGATAAGAGAAGGGGGTGCTTTTGCAACGTTTTCCTTCCTGACACTTCTGTCTCTGTGAGCTTTAGCTGCTTGGACTCAGGGATACCGAAGGTATGTGAAAGTGACTGGGATGCGAGAATCATGTTGCACAGGGAACAGGGAAGGTCAGCAAATGTTTCCTGTCCTGGCACATCTCTCAGTCTGAACTGCAGCTGCAGATGCTTCACTTCCGCCAAGGACTCTGCCACCTTGAGAGAAGGATGCGCTCTATGGAGTTGAGAAAGAAAGTGCGTCTCACTAGCTTCTTTCCTCTACTTCATAGACAGCAAAGGGGCTATGAAAGGCAGCACTGGCTTTTTGTTCTAGGACTTCTTCTTTACAAGCAGCTGCTGGATGTTTGGAAGGGGGTTTGGGATATGCAAAAATGAGAGGCTAAGATGGTAAGAGGGTAAGATGGAAGTCATCTGGCAAAAGCAGAGCTCACAAAAGGGCCAGCTGAGAAAGCTCTTGCTGCCTACAACTTCAACTGCACCCCTCAAAGCAGCAGCACACACGCTGCTCTCGGCACTTTCCTTCTCAGCTCTACGCACCATCCTAAGCCTTGCCTCTCCCACACTCAGGATCCAAAGACAACGGCACCAGGGACTGCTCACACACTAAAGGCACCAGGACAAAAGGCTCACCAGCTTGGCCTTTGCATTCCCGCTGACAGCTCCACAGCTTGAACCCAGAGAACTGCCTGCTGCCAACAGCCTTTCCAATCACTCTGAGCACCTCATGACAAGGAGTGTGGGGAATGAATCTCCAGCAGCCTCCTGCCCCAGGCTGTCCCCCGGGAGCAGCCCTGCTCCAGGCCGTGACTGCCACCTGCACAGCCAAAGGACCCAGAGCCGGTGTTACACACCACGGCTGTGCCTGGCACAGAGACACCAGTGGCCACACAAGTGGCCATGGCACTGTCCACACACAGTCCCTGCTGCTGCTCCCCCAGCCGCTGGCACCAACTCCCAGCCACCCACTCCTAAAGCCACGGGGCCCACTGGGACATTGCGGGGGCTCGTGGAAGCCAGCGGCCATTGTGACACAGCGGGGCTGCACAGAGCCCACGGTGCTTTGTGACCCGTGGCTCCCAGGAGAGCCTTTGTGATGCTGGGGAACTACAAGGAAGCCTGGCTCCTCTGTGACACCACCACAGAAGCTCAGGGGAGCCCTTGAGACTGTGCTGATGCTATTGAACCTGATGCAACCCTGCCTCCTCTGTGACACCACAGAAGCTCTTGGAGCCCTGGAGACCGTGGTGATGCTATGGAACCTGATGCAACCCTGCCTCCTCTGTAACACCACAGAACCTCTGGGAGCTCTGGAGACCGTGCTGATGCTATGGAACCTGATGCAACCCTGCCTCCACTGTGACACCACAAAAGCTCAGGGAGCCCTGGAGACTGTGGTGATGCTATGGAACCTGATGCAACCCTGCCTCCACTGTGACACCACAGAAGCTCGGGGAGCTCTGCAGACCGTGGGGATGCTATGGAACCTGATGCAACCCTGCCTCCACTGTGACACCACAGAACCTCTGGGAGCCCTGGAGACCGTGCTGATGCTATGGAACCTGATGCAACCCTGCCTCCACTGTGACACCACAGAAGCTCGGGGAGCTCTGCAGACCGTGGGGATGCTGGCGAAGCTGACGGAACCCTGGACACCACAGTGACGCTATGGAACCTGGTGGAACCGAGGGGCCACAGTGACACTGTGGGGCCTTTTGGAAGCAACAGGACCCTGGTGGGAAGCCACGGGATGATTAATCCTGCACGAACCTGCTCCAGGTGGGCTCCTCTCTCCCGGCTTCCACAGGTGCTGCTAGGATCCCACTCCGGCACTGGCTTGGCACGGGCTCACGGCTTCCTTTGGCAATGGCTCTGCTCCAGGATGGCATGCTGCAGAGAATGCAGGTAGATTTTGTGCTCACTCCTGGCATGCAGCTGGACAATAAAGCCTGATCCAGCCCCCCCTCAGCATATGTCCGGCTCTGGCATTGGGGCGGGGCAACTTTGGGAGCAGCCCCAGCCCTGCTCCTGCTCCCGGCTGGGCACCCAGCTGCTGGGACACAGGTGTGTCCTGATGCCACCGTCTACTCCTTTGAGAAGGGGAGGACAGAGTGCATCAGGGAGTTTGGTGTGGCTTACATGCGGCAAGGAGAAGGTGCAGCCCCAAACTGGCTTTCACTTCTAGAACCTTTTGCTATTGCGGGAGCAGCTGCTGGAGCTTTTCAACCGAGCTGCAAGAGTGAAAAGTGTGATGGCATGTCTATCTGAGAAGGAAGGTTCGGTGCCGCAGCCTGTTGTGCACAATTTATATGCTGATAAGAGAAGGGGGTGCTTTTGGAACGTTTTCCTTCCTGACACTTCTGTCTCTGTGAGCTTTAGCTGCTTGGACTCAGGGGTACCGAAGGTATGTGAAAGTGACTGGGATGCGAGAATCATGTTGCACAGGGAACAGGGAAGGTCAGCAAATGTTTCCTGTCCTGGCACATCTCTCAGTCTGAACTGCAGCTGCAGATGCTTCACTTCCGCCAAGGACTCTGCCACCTTGAGAGAAGGATGCGCTCTATGGAGTTGAGAAAGAAAGTGCGTCTCACTAGCTTCTTTCCTCTACTTCATAGACAGCAAAGGGGCTATGAAAGGCAGCACTGGCTTTTTGTTCTAGGACTTCTTCTTTACAAGCAGCTGCTGGATGTTTGGAAGGGGGTTTGGGATATGCAAAAATGAGAGGCTAAGATGGTAAGAGGGTAAGATGGAAGTCATCTGGCAAAAGCAGAGCTCACAAAAGGGCCAGCTGAGAAAGCTCTTGCTGCCTACAACTTCAACTGCACCCCTCAAAGCAGCAGCACACACGCTGCTCTCGGCACTTTCCTTCTCAGCTCTACGCACCATCCTAAGCCTTGCCTCTCCCACACTCAGGATCCAAAGACAACGGCACCAGGGACTGCTCACACACTAAAGGCACCAGGACAAAAGGCTCACCAGCTTGGCCTTTGCATTCCCGCTGACAGCTCCACAGCTTGAACCCAGAGAACTGCCTGCTGCCAACAGCCTTTCCAATCACTCTGAGCACCTCATGACAAGGAGTGTGGGGAATGAATCTCCAGCAGCCTCCTGCCCCAGGCTGTCCCCCGGGAGCAGCCCTGCTCCAGGCCGTGACTGCCACCTGCACAGCCAAAGGACCCAGAGCCGGTGTTACACACCACGGCTGTGCCTGGCACAGAGACACCAGTGGCCACACAAGTGGCCATGGCACTGTCCACACACAGTCCCTGCTGCTGCTCCCCCAGCCGCTGGCACCAACTCCCAGCCACCCACTCCTAAAGCCACGGGGCCCACTGGGACATTGCGGGGGCTCGTGGAAGCCAGCGGCCATTGTGACACAGCGGGGCTGCACAGAGCCCATGGTGCTTTGTGACCCGTGGCTCCCAGGAGAGCCTTTGTGATGCTGGGGAACTACAAGGAAGCCTGGCTCCTCTGTGACACCACCACAGAAGCTCAGGGGAGCCCTTGAGACTGTGCTGATGCTATTGAACCTGATGCAACCCTGCCTCCTCTGTGACACCACAGAAGCTCTTGGAGCCCTGGAGACCGTGGTGATGCTATGGAACCTGATGCAACCCTGCCTCCTCTGTAACACCACAGAACCTCTGGGAGCTCTGGAGACCGTGCTGATGCTATGGAACCTGATGCAACCCTGCCTCCACTGTGACACCACAGAAGCTCAGGGAGCCCTGGAGACTGTGGTGATGCTATGGAACCTGATGCAACCCTGCCTCCACTGTGACACCACAGAACCTCTGGGAGCCCTGGAGACCGTGCTGATGCTATGGAACCTGATGCAACCCTGCCTCCACTGTGACACCACAGAAGCTCGGGGAGCTCTGCAGACCGTGGGGATGCTGGCGAAGCTGACGGAACCCTGGGCACCACAGTGACGCTATGGAACCTGGTGGAACCGAGGGGCCACAGTGACACTGTGGGGCCTTTTGGAAGCAACAGGACCCTGGTGGGAAGCCACGGGATGATTAATCCTGCACGAACCTGCTCCAGGTGGGCTCCTCTCTCCCGGCTTCCACAGGTGCTGCTAGGATCCCACTCCGGCACTGGCTTGGCACGGGCTCACGGCTTCCTTTGGCAATGGCTCTGCTCCAGGATGGCATGCTGCAGAGAATGCAGGTAGATTTTGTGCTCACTCCTGGCATGCAGCTGGACAATAAAGCCTGATCCAGCCCCCCCTCAGCATATGTCCGGCTCTGGCATTGGGGCGGGGCAACTTTGGGAGCAGCCCCAGCCCTGCTCCTGCTCCCGGCTGGGCACCCAGCTGCTGGGACACAGGTGTGTCCTGATGCCACCGTCTACTCCTTTGAGAAGGGGAGGACAGAGTGCATCAGGGAGTTTGGTGTGGCTTACATGCGGCAAGGAGAAGGTGCAGCCCCAAACTGGCTTTCACTTCTAGAACCTTTTGCTATTGCGGGAGCAGCTGCTGGAGCTTTTCAACCGAGCTGCAAGAGTGAAAAGTGTGATGGCATGTCTATCTGAGAAGGAAGGTTCGGTGCCGCAGCCTGTTGTGCACAATTTATATGCTGATAAGAGAAGGGGGTGCTTTTGGAACGTTTTCCTTCCTGACACTTCTGTCTCTGTGAGCTTTAGCTGCTTGGACTCAGGGATACCGAAGGTATGTGAAAGTGACTGGGATGCGAGAATCATGTTGCACAGGGAACAGGGAAGGTCAGCAAATTTTTCCTGTCCTGGCACATCTCTCAGTCTGAACTGCAGCTGCAGATGCTTCACTTCCGCCAAGGACTCTGCCACCTTGAGAGAAGGATGCGCTCTATGGAGTTGAGAAAGAAAGTGCGTCTCACTAGCTTCTTTCCTCTACTTCATAGACAGCAAAGGGGCTATGAAAGGCAGCACTGGCTTTTTGTTCTAGGACTTCTTCTTTACAAGCAGCTGCTGGATGTTTGGAAGGGGGTTTGGGATATGCAAAAATGAGAGGCTAAGATGGTAAGAGGGTAAGATGGAAGTCATCTGGCAAAAGCAGAGCTCACAAAAGGGCCAGCTGAGAAAGCTCTTGCTGCCTACAACTTCAACTGCACCCCTCAAAGCAGCAGCACACACGCTGCTCTCGGCACTTTCCTTCTCAGCTCTACGCACCATCCTAAGCCTTGCCTCTCCCACACTCAGGATCCAAAGACAACGGCACCAGGGACTGCTCACACACTAAAGGCACCAGGACAAAAGGCTCACCAGCTTGGCCTTTGCATTCCCGCTGACAGCTCCACAGCTTGAACCCAGAGAACTGCCTGCTGCCAACAGCCTTTCCAATCACTCTGAGCACCTCATGACAAGGAGTGTGGGGAATGAATCTCCAGCAGCCTCCTGCCCCAGGCTGTCCCCCGGGAGCAGCCCTGCTCCAGGCCGTGACTGCCACCTGCACAGCCAAAGGACCCAGAGCCGGTGTTACACACCACGGCTGTGCCTGGCACAGAGACACCAGTGGCCACACAAGTGGCCATGGCACTGTCCACACACAGTCCCTGCTGCTGCTCCCCCAGCCGCTGGCACCAACTCCCAGCCACCCACTCCTAAAGCCACGGGGCCCACTGGGACACTGCGGGGGCTCGTGGAAGCCAGCGGCCATTGTGACACAGCGGGGCTGCACAGAGCCCATGGTGCTTTGTGACCCGTGGCTCCCAGGAGAGCCTTTGTGATGCTGGGGAACTACAAGGAAGCCTGCCTCCTCTGTGACACCACCACAGAAGCTCAGGGGAGCCCTGGAGACCGTGCTGATGCTATTGAACCTGATGCAACCCTGCCTCCTCTGTGACACCACAGAAGCTCTTGGAGCCCTGGAGACCGTGGTGATGCTATGGAACCTGATGCAACCCTGCCTCCTCTGTGACACCACAGAACCTCTGGGAGCCCTGGAGACCGTGCTGATGCTATGGAACCTGATGCAACCCTGCCTCCTCTGTGACACCACAGAAGCTCAGGGAGCCCTGGAGACTGTGGTGATGCTATGGAACCTGATGCAACCCTGCCTCCACTGTAACACCACAGAACCTCTGGGAGCCCTGGAGACCGTGCTGATGCTATGGAACCTGATGCAACCCTGCCTCCACTGTGACACCACAGAAGCTCGGGGAGCTCTGCAGACCGTGGGGATGCTGGCGAAGCTGACGGAACCCTGGGCACCACAGTGACGCTATGGAACCTGGTGGAACCGAGGGGCCACAGTGACACTGTGGGGCCTTTTGGAAGCAACAGGACCCTGGTGGGAAGCCACGGGATGATTAATCCTGCACGAACCTGCTCCAGGTGGGCTCCTCTCTCCCGGCTTCCACAGGTGCTGCTAGGATCCCACTCCGGCACTGGCTTGGCACGGGCTCACGGCTTCCTTTGGCAATGGCTCTGCTCCAGGATGGCATGCTGCAGAGAATGCAGGTAGATTTTGTGCTCACTCCTGGCATGCAGCTGGACAATAAAGCCTGATCCAGCCCCCCCTCAGCATATGTCCGGCTCTGGCATTGGGGCGGGGCAACTTTGGGAGCAGCCCCAGCCCTGCTCCTGCTCCCGGCTGGGCACCCAGCTGCTGGGACACAGGTGTGTCCTGATGCCACCGTCTACTCCTTTGAGAAGGGGAGGACAGAGTGCATCAGGGAGTTTGGTGTGGCTTACATGCGGCAAGGAGAAGGTGCAGCCCCAAACTGGCTTTCACTTCTAGAACCTTTTGCTATTGCGGGAGCAGCTGCTGGAGCTTTTCAACCGAGCTGCAAGAGTGAAAAGTGTGATGGCATGTCTATCTGAGAAGGAAGGTTCGGTGCCGCAGCCTGTTGTGCACAATTTATATGCTGATAAGAGAAGGGGGTGCTTTTGCAACGTTTTCCTTCCTGACACTTCTGTCTCTGTGAGCTTTAGCTGCTTGGACTCAGGGATACCGAAGGTATGTGAAAGTGACTGGGATGCGAGAATCATGTTGCACAGGGAACAGGGAAGGTCAGCAAATGTTTCCTGTCCTGGCACATCTCTCAGTCTGAACTGCAGCTGCAGATGCTTCACTTCCGCCAAGGACTCTGCCACCTTGAGAGAAGGATGCGCTCTATGGAGTTGAGAAAGAAAGTGCGTCTCACTAGCTTCTTTCCTCTACTTCATAGACAGCAAAGGGGCTATGAAAGGCAGCACTGGCTTTTTGTTCTAGGACTTCTTCTTTACAAGCAGCTGCTGGATGTTTGGAAGGGGGTTTGGGATATGCAAAAATGAGAGGCTAAGATGGTAAGAGGGTAAGATGGAAGTCATCTGGCAAAAGCAGAGCTCACAAAAGGGCCAGCTGAGAAAGCTCTTGCTGCCTACAACTTCAACTGCACCCCTCAAAGCAGCAGCACACACGCTGCTCTCGGCACTTTCCTTCTCAGCTCTACGCACCATCCTAAGCCTTGCCTCTCCCACACTCAGGATCCAAAGACAACGGCACCAGGGACTGCTCACACACTAAAGGCACCAGGACAAAAGGCTCACCAGCTTGGCCTTTGCATTCCCGCTGACAGCTCCACAGCTTGAACCCAGAGAACTGCCTGCTGCCAACAGCCTTTCCAATCACTCTGAGCACCTCATGACAAGGAGTGTGGGGAATGAATCTCCAGCAGCCTCCTGCCCCAGGCTGTCCCCCGGGAGCAGCCCTGCTCCAGGCCGTGACTGCCACCTGCACAGCCAAAGGACCCAGAGCCGGTGTTACACACCACGGCTGTGCCTGGCACAGAGACACCAGTGGCCACACAAGTGGCCATGGCACTGTCCACACACAGTCCCTGCTGCTGCTCCCCCAGCCGCTGGCACCAACTCCCAGCCACCCACTCCTAAAGCCACGGGGCCCACTGGGACATTGCGGGGGCTCGTGGAAGCCAGCGGCCATTGTGACACAGCGGGGCTGCACAGAGCCCACGGTGCTTTGTGACCCGTGGCTCCCAGGAGAGCCTTTGTGATGCTGGGGAACTACAAGGAAGCCTGGCTCCTCTGTGACACCACCACAGAAGCTCAGGGGAGCCCTTGAGACTGTGCTGATGCTATTGAACCTGATGCAACCCTGCCTCCTCTGTGACACCACAGAAGCTCTTGGAGCCCTGGAGACCGTGGTGATGCTATGGAACCTGATGCAACCCTGCCTCCTCTGTAACACCACAGAACCTCTGGGAGCTCTGGAGACCGTGCTGATGCTATGGAACCTGATGCAACCCTGCCTCCACTGTGACACCACAGAAGCTCAGGGAGCCCTGGAGACTGTGGTGATGCTATGGAACCTGATGCAACCCTGCCTCCACTGTGACACCACAGAACCTCTGGGAGCCCTGGAGACCGTGCTGATGCTATGGAACCTGATGCAACCCTGCCTCCACTGTGACACCACAGAAGCTCGGGGAGCTCTGCAGACCGTGGGGATGCTGGCGAAGCTGACGGAACCCTGGGCACCACAGTGACGCTATGGAACCTGGTGGAACCGAGGGGCCACAGTGACACTGTGGGGCCTTTTGGAAGCAACAGGACCCTGGTGGGAAGCCACGGGATGATTAATCCTGCACGAACCTGCTCCAGGTGGGCTCCTCTCTCCCGGCTTCCACAGGTGCTGCTAGGATCCCACTCCGGCACTGGCTTGGCACGGGCTCACGGCTTCCTTTGGCAATGGCTCTGCTCCAGGATGGCATGCTGCAGAGAATGCAGGTAGATTTTGTGCTCACTCCTGGCATGCAGCTGGACAATAAAGCCTGATCCAGCCCCCCCTCAGCATATGTCCGGCTCTGGCATTGGGGCGGGGCAACTTTGGGAGCAGCCCCAGCCCTGCTCCTGCTCCCGGCTGGGCACCCAGCTGCTGGGACACAGGTGTGTCCTGATGCCACCGTCTACTCCTTTGAGAAGGGGAGGACAGAGTGCATCAGGGAGTTTGGTGTGGCTTACATGCGGCAAGGAGAAGGTGCAGCCCCAAACTGGCTTTCACTTCTAGAACCTTTTGCTATTGCGGGAGCAGCTGCTGGAGCTTTTCAACCGAGCTGCAAGAGTGAAAAGTGTGATGGCATGTCTATCTGAGAAGGAAGGTTCGGTGCCGCAGCCTGTTGTGCACAATTTATATGCTGATAAGAGAAGGGGGTGCTTTTGGAACGTTTTCCTTCCTGACACTTCTGTCTCTGTGAGCTTTAGCTGCTTGGACTCAGGGGTACCGAAGGTATGTGAAAGTGACTGGGATGCGAGAATCATGTTGCACAGGGAACAGGGAAGGTCAGCAAATGTTTCCTGTCCTGGCACATCTCTCAGTCTGAACTGCAGCTGCAGATGCTTCACTTCCGCCAAGGACTCTGCCACCTTGAGAGAAGGATGCGCTCTATGGAGTTGAGAAAGAAAGTGCGTCTCACTAGCTTCTTTCCTCTACTTCATAGACAGCAAAGGGGCTATGAAAGGCAGCACTGGCTTTTTGTTCTAGGACTTCTTCTTTACAAGCAGCTGCTGGATGTTTGGAAGGGGGTTTGGGATATGCAAAAATGAGAGGCTAAGATGGTAAGAGGGTAAGATGGAAGTCATCTGGCAAAAGCAGAGCTCACAAAAGGGCCAGCTGAGAAAGCTCTTGCTGCCTACAACTTCAACTGCACCCCTCAAAGCAGCAGCACACACGCTGCTCTCGGCACTTTCCTTCTCAGCTCTACGCACCATCCTAAGCCTTGCCTCTCCCACACTCAGGATCCAAAGACAACGGCACCAGGGACTGCTCACACACTAAAGGCACCAGGACAAAAGGCTCACCAGCTTGGCCTTTGCATTCCCGCTGACAGCTCCACAGCTTGAACCCAGAGAACTGCCTGCTGCCAACAGCCTTTCCAATCACTCTGAGCACCTCATGACAAGGAGTGTGGGGAATGAATCTCCAGCAGCCTCCTGCCCCAGGCTGTCCCCCGGGAGCAGCCCTGCTCCAGGCCGTGACTGCCACCTGCACAGCCAAAGGACCCAGAGCCGGTGTTACACACCACGGCTGTGCCTGGCACAGAGACACCAGTGGCCACACAAGTGGCCATGGCACTGTCCACACACAGTCCCTGCTGCTGCTCCCCCAGCCGCTGGCACCAACTCCCAGCCACCCACTCCTAAAGCCACGGGGCCCACTGGGACATTGCGGGGGCTCGTGGAAGCCAGCGGCCATTGTGACACAGCGGGGCTGCACAGAGCCCACGGTGCTTTGTGACCCGTGGCTCCCAGGAGAGCCTTTGTGATGCTGGGGAACTACAAGGAAGCCTGGCTCCTCTGTGACACCACCACAGAAGCTCAGGGGAGCCCTTGAGACTGTGCTGATGCTATTGAACCTGATGCAACCCTGCCTCCTCTGTGACACCACAGAAGCTCTTGGAGCCCTGGAGACCGTGGTGATGCTATGGAACCTGATGCAACCCTGCCTCCTCTGTAACACCACAGAACCTCTGGGAGCTCTGGAGACCGTGCTGATGCTATGGAACCTGATGCAACCCTGCCTCCACTGTGACACCACAGAAGCTCAGGGAGCCCTGGAGACTGTGGTGATGCTATGGAACCTGATGCAACCCTGCCTCCACTGTGACACCACAGAACCTCTGGGAGCCCTGGAGACCGTGCTGATGCTATGGAACCTGATGCAACCCTGCCTCCACTGTGACACCACAGAAGCTCGGGGAGCTCTGCAGACCGTGGGGATGCTGGCGAAGCTGACGGAACCCTGGACACCACAGTGACGCTATGGAACCTGGTGGAACCGAGGGGCCACAGTGACACTGTGGGGCCTTTTGGAAGCAACAGGACCCTGGTGGGAAGCCACGGGATGATTAATCCTGCACGAACCTGCTCCAGGTGGGCTCCTCTCTCCCGGCTTCCACAGGTGCTGCTAGGATCCCACTCCGGCACTGGCTTGGCACGGGCTCACGGCTTCCTTTGGCAATGGCTCTGCTCCAGGATGGCATGCTGCAGAGAATGCAGGTAGATTTTGTGCTCACTCCTGGCATGCAGCTGGACAATAAAGCCTGATCCAGCCCCCCCTCAGCATATGTCCGGCTCTGGCATTGGGGCGGGGCAACTTTGGGAGCAGCCCCAGCCCTGCTCCTGCTCCCGGCTGGGCACCCAGCTGCTGGGACACAGGTGTGTCCTGATGCCACCGTCTACTCCTTTGAGAAGGGGAGGACAGAGTGCATCAGGGAGTTTGGTGTGGCTTACATGCGGCAAGGAGAAGGTGCAGCCCCAAACTGGCTTTCACTTCTAGAACCTTTTGCTATTGCGGGAGCAGCTGCTGGAGCTTTTCAACCGAGCTGCAAGAGTGAAAAGTGTGATGGCATGTCTATCTGAGAAGGAAGGTTCGGTGCCGCAGCCTGTTGTGCACAATTTATATGCTGATAAGAGAAGGGGGTGCTTTTGGAACGTTTTCCTTCCTGACACTTCTGTCTCTGTGAGCTTTAGCTGCTTGGACTCAGGGGTACCGAAGGTATGTGAAAGTGACTGGGATGCGAGAATCATGTTGCACAGGGAACAGGGAAGGTCAGCAAATGTTTCCTGTCCTGGCACATCTCTCAGTCTGAACTGCAGCTGCAGATGCTTCACTTCCGCCAAGGACTCTGCCACCTTGAGAGAAGGATGCGCTCTATGGAGTTGAGAAAGAAAGTGCGTCTCACTAGCTTCTTTCCTCTACTTCATAGACAGCAAAGGGGCTATGAAAGGCAGCACTGGCTTTTTGTTCTAGGACTTCTTCTTTACAAGCAGCTGCTGGATGTTTGGAAGGGGGTTTGGGATATGCAAAAATGAGAGGCTAAGATGGTAAGAGGGTAAGATGGAAGTCATCTGGCAAAAGCAGAGCTCACAAAAGGGCCAGCTGAGAAAGCTCTTGCTGCCTACAACTTCAACTGCACCCCTCAAAGCAGCAGCACACACGCTGCTCTCGGCACTTTCCTTCTCAGCTCTACGCACCATCCTAAGCCTTGCCTCTCCCACACTCAGGATCCAAAGACAACGGCACCAGGGACTGCTCACACACTAAAGGCACCAGGACAAAAGGCTCACCAGCTTGGCCTTTGCATTCCCGCTGACAGCTCCACAGCTTGAACCCAGAGAACTGCCTGCTGCCAACAGCCTTTCCAATCACTCTGAGCACCTCATGACAAGGAGTGTGGGGAATGAATCTCCAGCAGCCTCCTGCCCCAGGCTGTCCCCCGGGAGCAGCCCTGCTCCAGGCCGTGACTGCCACCTGCACAGCCAAAGGACCCAGAGCCGGTGTTACACACCACGGCTGTGCCTGGCACAGAGACACCAGTGGCCACACAAGTGGCCATGGCACTGTCCACACACAGTCCCTGCTGCTGCTCCCCCAGCCGCTGGCACCAACTCCCAGCCACCCACTCCTAAAGCCACGGGGCCCACTGGGACATTGCGGGGGCTCGTGGAAGCCAGCGGCCATTGTGACACAGCGGGGCTGCACAGAGCCCACGGTGCTTTGTGACCCGTGGCTCCCAGGAGAGCCTTTGTGATGCTGGGGAACTACAAGGAAGCCTGGCTCCTCTGTGACACCACCACAGAAGCTCAGGGGAGCCCTGGAGACCGTGCTGATGCTATTGAACCTGATGCAACCCTGCCTCCTCTGTGACACCACAGAAGCTCTTGGAGCCCTGGAGACCGTGGTGATGCTATGGAACCTGATGCAACCCTGCCTCCTCTGTAACACCACAGAACCTCTGGGAGCTCTGGAGACCGTGCTGATGCTATGGAACCTGATGCAACCCTGCCTCCACTGTGACACCACAGAAGCTCAGGGAGCCCTGGAGACTGTGGTGATGCTATGGAACCTGATGCAACCCTGCCTCCACTGTGACACCACAGAACCTCTGGGAGCCCTGGAGACCGTGCTGATGCTATGGAACCTGATGCAACCCTGCCTCCACTGTGACACCACAGAAGCTCGGGGAGCTCTGCAGACCGTGGGGATGCTGGCGAAGCTGACGGAACCCTGGGCACCACAGTGACGCTATGGAACCTGGTGGAACCGAGGGGCCACAGTGACACTGTGGGGCCTTTTGGAAGCAACAGGACCCTGGTGGGAAGCCACGGGATGATTAATCCTGCACGAACCTGCTCCAGGTGGGCTCCTCTCTCCCGGCTTCCACAGGTGCTGCTAGGATCCCACTCCGGCACTGGCTTGGCACGGGCTCACGGCTTCCTTTGGCAATGGCTCTGCTCCAGGATGGCATGCTGCAGAGAATGCAGGTAGATTTTGTGCTCACTCCTGGCATGCAGCTGGACAATAAAGCCTGATCCAGCCCCCCCTCAGCATATGTCCGGCTCTGGCATTGGGGCGGGGCAACTTTGGGAGCAGCCCCAGCCCTGCTCCTGCTCCCGGCTGGGCACCCAGCTGCTGGGACACAGGTGTGTCCTGATGCCACCGTCTACTCCTTTGAGAAGGGGAGGACAGAGTGCATCAGGGAGTTTGGTGTGGCTTACATGCGGCAAGGAGAAGGTGCAGCCCCAAACTGGCTTTCACTTCTAGAACCTTTTGCTATTGCGGGAGCAGCTGCTGGAGCTTTTCAACCGAGCTGCAAGAGTGAAAAGTGTGATGGCATGTCTATCTGAGAAGGAAGGTTCGGTGCCGCAGCCTGTTGTGCACAATTTATATGCTGATAAGAGAAGGGGGTGCTTTTGGAACGTTTTCCTTCCTGACACTTCTGTCTCTGTGAGCTTTAGCTGCTTGGACTCAGGGATACCGAAGGTATGTGAAAGTGACTGGGATGCGAGAATCATGTTGCACAGGGAACAGGGAAGGTCAGCAAATGTTTCCTGTCCTGGCACATCTCTCAGTCTGAACTGCAGCTGCAGATGCTTCACTTCCGCCAAGGACTCTGCCACCTTGAGAGAAGGATGCGCTCTATGGAGTTGAGAAAGAAAGTGCGTCTCACTAGCTTCTTTCCTCTACTTCATAGACAGCAAAGGGGCTATGAAAGGCAGCACTGGCTTTTTGTTCTAGGACTTCTTCTTTACAAGCAGCTGCTGGATGTTTGGAAGGGGGTTTGGGATATGCAAAAATGAGAGGCTAAGATGGTAAGAGGGTAAGATGGAAGTCATCTGGCAAAAGCAGAGCTCACAAAAGGGCCAGCTGAGAAAGCTCTTGCTGCCTACAACTTCAACTGCACCCCTCAAAGCAGCAGCACACACGCTGCTCTCGGCACTTTCCTTCTCAGCTCTACGCACCATCCTAAGCCTTGCCTCTCCCACACTCAGGATCCAAAGACAACGGCACCAGGGACTGCTCACACACTAAAGGCACCAGGACAAAAGGCTCACCAGCTTGGCCTTTGCATTCCCGCTGACAGCTCCACAGCTTGAACCCAGAGAACTGCCTGCTGCCAACAGCCTTTCCAATCACTCTGAGCACCTCATGACAAGGAGTGTGGGGAATGAATCTCCAGCAGCCTCCTGCCCCAGGCTGTCCCCCGGGAGCAGCCCTGCTCCAGGCCGTGACTGCCACCTGCACAGCCAAAGGACCCAGAGCCGGTGTTACACACCACGGCTGTGCCTGGCACAGAGACACCAGTGGCCACACAAGTGGCCATGGCACTGTCCACACACAGTCCCTGCTGCTGCTCCCCCAGCCGCTGGCACCAACTCCCAGCCACCCACTCCTAAAGCCACGGGGCCCACTGGGACATTGCGGGGGCTCGTGGAAGCCAGCGGCCATTGTGACACAGCGGGGCTGCACAGAGCCCACGGTGCTTTGTGACCCGTGGCTCCCAGGAGAGCCTTTGTGATGCTGGGGAACTACAAGGAAGCCTGGCTCCTCTGTGACACCACCACAGAAGCTCAGGGGAGCCCTTGAGACTGTGCTGATGCTATTGAACCTGATGCAACCCTGCCTCCTCTGTGACACCACAGAAGCTCTTGGAGCCCTGGAGACCGTGGTGATGCTATGGAACCTGATGCAACCCTGCCTCCTCTGTAACACCACAGAACCTCTGGGAGCTCTGGAGACCGTGCTGATGCTATGGAACCTGATGCAACCCTGCCTCCACTGTGACACCACAGAAGCTCAGGGAGCCCTGGAGACTGTGGTGATGCTATGGAACCTGATGCAACCCTGCCTCCACTGTGACACCACAGAACCTCTGGGAGCCCTGGAGACCGTGCTGATGCTATGGAACCTGATGCAACCCTGCCTCCACTGTGACACCACAGAAGCTCGGGGAGCTCTGCAGACCGTGGGGATGCTGGCGAAGCTGACGGAACCCTGGACACCACAGTGACGCTATGGAACCTGGTGGAACCGAGGGGCCACAGTGACACTGTGGGGCCTTTTGGAAGCAACAGGACCCTGGTGGGAAGCCACGGGATGATTAATCCTGCACGAACCTGCTCCAGGTGGGCTCCTCTCTCCCGGCTTCCACAGGTGCTGCTAGGATCCCACTCCGGCACTGGCTTGGCACGGGCTCACGGCTTCCTTTGGCAATGGCTCTGCTCCAGGATGGCATGCTGCAGAGAATGCAGGTAGATTTTGTGCTCACTCCTGGCATGCAGCTGGACAATAAAGCCTGATCCAGCCCCCCCTCAGCATATGTCCGGCTCTGGCATTGGGGCGGGGCAACTTTGGGAGCAGCCCCAGCCCTGCTCCTGCTCCCGGCTGGGCACCCAGCTGCTGGGACACAGGTGTGTCCTGATGCCACCGTCTACTCCTTTGAGAAGGGGAGGACAGAGTGCATCAGGGAGTTTGGTGTGGCTTACATGCGGCAAGGAGAAGGTGCAGCCCCAAACTGGCTTTCACTTCTAGAACCTTTTGCTATTGCGGGAGCAGCTGCTGGAGCTTTTCAACCGAGCTGCAAGAGTGAAAAGTGTGATGGCATGTCTATCTGAGAAGGAAGGTTCGGTGCCGCAGCCTGTTGTGCACAATTTATATGCTGATAAGAGAAGGGGGTGCTTTTGGAACGTTTTCCTTCCTGACACTTCTGTCTCTGTGAGCTTTAGCTGCTTGGACTCAGGGGTACCGAAGGTATGTGAAAGTGACTGGGATGCGAGAATCATGTTGCACAGGGAACAGGGAAGGTCAGCAAATGTTTCCTGTCCTGGCACATCTCTCAGTCTGAACTGCAGCTGCAGATGCTTCACTTCCGCCAAGGACTCTGCCACCTTGAGAGAAGGATGCGCTCTATGGAGTTGAGAAAGAAAGTGCGTCTCACTAGCTTCTTTCCTCTACTTCATAGACAGCAAAGGGGCTATGAAAGGCAGCACTGGCTTTTTGTTCTAGGACTTCTTCTTTACAAGCAGCTGCTGGATGTTTGGAAGGGGGTTTGGGATATGCAAAAATGAGAGGCTAAGATGGTAAGAGGGTAAGATGGAAGTCATCTGGCAAAAGCAGAGCTCACAAAAGGGCCAGCTGAGAAAGCTCTTGCTGCCTACAACTTCAACTGCACCCCTCAAAGCAGCAGCACACACGCTGCTCTCGGCACTTTCCTTCTCAGCTCTACGCACCATCCTAAGCCTTGCCTCTCCCACACTCAGGATCCAAAGACAACGGCACCAGGGACTGCTCACACACTAAAGGCACCAGGACAAAAGGCTCACCAGCTTGGCCTTTGCATTCCCGCTGACAGCTCCACAGCTTGAACCCAGAGAACTGCCTGCTGCCAACAGCCTTTCCAATCACTCTGAGCACCTCATGACAAGGAGTGTGGGGAATGAATCTCCAGCAGCCTCCTGCCCCAGGCTGTCCCCCGGGAGCAGCCCTGCTCCAGGCCGTGACTGCCACCTGCACAGCCAAAGGACCCAGAGCCGGTGTTACACACCACGGCTGTGCCTGGCACAGAGACACCAGTGGCCACACAAGTGGCCATGGCACTGTCCACACACAGTCCCTGCTGCTGCTCCCCCAGCCGCTGGCACCAACTCCCAGCCACCCACTCCTAAAGCCACGGGGCCCACTGGGACATTGCGGGGGCTCGTGGAAGCCAGCGGCCATTGTGACACAGCGGGGCTGCACAGAGCCCACGGTGCTTTGTGACCCGTGGCTCCCAGGAGAGCCTTTGTGATGCTGGGGAACTACAAGGAAGCCTGGCTCCTCTGTGACACCACCACAGAAGCTCAGGGGAGCCCTTGAGACTGTGCTGATGCTATTGAACCTGATGCAACCCTGCCTCCTCTGTGACACCACAGAAGCTCTTGGAGCCCTGGAGACCGTGGTGATGCTATGGAACCTGATGCAACCCTGCCTCCTCTGTAACACCACAGAACCTCTGGGAGCTCTGGAGACCGTGCTGATGCTATGGAACCTGATGCAACCCTGCCTCCACTGTGACACCACAGAAGCTCAGGGAGCCCTGGAGACTGTGGTGATGCTATGGAACCTGATGCAACCCTGCCTCCACTGTGACACCACAGAACCTCTGGGAGCCCTGGAGACCGTGCTGATGCTATGGAACCTGATGCAACCCTGCCTCCACTGTGACACCACAGAAGCTCGGGGAGCTCTGCAGACCGTGGGGATGCTGGCGAAGCTGACGGAACCCTGGACACCACAGTGACGCTATGGAACCTGGTGGAACCGAGGGGCCACAGTGACACTGTGGGGCCTTTTGGAAGCAACAGGACCCTGGTGGGAAGCCACGGGATGATTAATCCTGCACGAACCTGCTCCAGGTGGGCTCCTCTCTCCCGGCTTCCACAGGTGCTGCTAGGATCCCACTCCGGCACTGGCTTGGCACGGGCTCACGGCTTCCTTTGGCAATGGCTCTGCTCCAGGATGGCATGCTGCAGAGAATGCAGGTAGATTTTGTGCTCACTCCTGGCATGCAGCTGGACAATAAAGCCTGATCCAGCCCCCCCTCAGCATATGTCCGGCTCTGGCATTGGGGCGGGGCAACTTTGGGAGCAGCCCCAGCCCTGCTCCTGCTCCCGGCTGGGCACCCAGCTGCTGGGACACAGGTGTGTCCTGATGCCACCGTCTACTCCTTTGAGAAGGGGAGGACAGAGTGCATCAGGGAGTTTGGTGTGGCTTACATGCGGCAAGGAGAAGGTGCAGCCCCAAACTGGCTTTCACTTCTAGAACCTTTTGCTATTGCGGGAGCAGCTGCTGGAGCTTTTCAACCGAGCTGCAAGAGTGAAAAGTGTGATGGCATGTCTATCTGAGAAGGAAGGTTCGGTGCCGCAGCCTGTTGTGCACAATTTATATGCTGATAAGAGAAGGGGGTGCTTTTGGAACGTTTTCCTTCCTGACACTTCTGTCTCTGTGAGCTTTAGCTGCTTGGACTCAGGGGTACCGAAGGTATGTGAAAGTGACTGGGATGCGAGAATCATGTTGCACAGGGAACAGGGAAGGTCAGCAAATGTTTCCTGTCCTGGCACATCTCTCAGTCTGAACTGCAGCTGCAGATGCTTCACTTCCGCCAAGGACTCTGCCACCTTGAGAGAAGGATGCGCTCTATGGAGTTGAGAAAGAAAGTGCGTCTCACTAGCTTCTTTCCTCTACTTCATAGACAGCAAAGGGGCTATGAAAGGCAGCACTGGCTTTTTGTTCTAGGACTTCTTCTTTACAAGCA
This sequence comes from Aphelocoma coerulescens, assembly GCF_041296385.1. Classification (NCBI taxonomy): domain Eukaryota; kingdom Metazoa; phylum Chordata; class Aves; order Passeriformes; family Corvidae; genus Aphelocoma; species Aphelocoma coerulescens. The sequence continues at coordinate 2,243 of NW_027183568.1, read as the reverse complement.
GCTGCTGGATGTTTGGAAGGGGGTTTGGGATATGCAAAAATGAGAGGCTAAGATGGTAAGAGGGTAAGATGGAAGTCATCTGGCAAAAGCAGAGCTCACAAAAGGGCCAGCTGAGAAAGCTCTTGCTGCCTACAACTTCAACTGCACCCCTCAAAGCAGCAGCACACACGCTGCTCTCGGCACTTTCCTTCTCAGCTCTACGCACCATCCTAAGCCTTGCCTCTCCCACACTCAGGATCCAAAGACAACGGCACCAGGGACTGCTCACACACTAAAGGCACCAGGACAAAAGGCTCACCAGCTTGGCCTTTGCATTCCCGCTGACAGCTCCACAGCTTGAACCCAGAGAACTGCCTGCTGCCAACAGCCTTTCCAATCACTCTGAGCACCTCATGACAAGGAGTGTGGGGAATGAATCTCCAGCAGCCTCCTGCCCCAGGCTGTCCCCCGGGAGCAGCCCTGCTCCAGGCCGTGACTGCCACCTGCACAGCCAAAGGACCCAGAGCCGGTGTTACACACCACGGCTGTGCCTGGCACAGAGACACCAGTGGCCACACAAGTGGCCATGGCACTGTCCACACACAGTCCCTGCTGCTGCTCCCCCAGCCGCTGGCACCAACTCCCAGCCACCCACTCCTAAAGCCACGGGGCCCACTGGGACATTGCGGGGGCTCGTGGAAGCCAGCGGCCATTGTGACACAGCGGGGCTGCACAGAGCCCACGGTGCTTTGTGACCCGTGGCTCCCAGGAGAGCCTTTGTGATGCTGGGGAACTACAAGGAAGCCTGGCTCCTCTGTGACACCACCACAGAAGCTCAGGGGAGCCCTTGAGACTGTGCTGATGCTATTGAACCTGATGCAACCCTGCCTCCTCTGTGACACCACAGAAGCTCTTGGAGCCCTGGAGACCGTGGTGATGCTATGGAACCTGATGCAACCCTGCCTCCTCTGTAACACCACAGAACCTCTGGGAGCTCTGGAGACCGTGCTGATGCTATGGAACCTGATGCAACCCTGCCTCCACTGTGACACCACAGAAGCTCAGGGAGCCCTGGAGACTGTGGTGATGCTATGGAACCTGATGCAACCCTGCCTCCACTGTGACACCACAGAACCTCTGGGAGCCCTGGAGACCGTGCTGATGCTATGGAACCTGATGCAACCCTGCCTCCACTGTGACACCACAGAAGCTCGGGGAGCTCTGCAGACCGTGGGGATGCTGGCGAAGCTGACGGAACCCTGGACACCACAGTGACGCTATGGAACCTGGTGGAACCGAGGGGCCACAGTGACACTGTGGGGCCTTTTGGAAGCAACAGGACCCTGGTGGGAAGCCACGGGATGATTAATCCTGCACGAACCTGCTCCAGGTGGGCTCCTCTCTCCCGGCTTCCACAGGTGCTGCTAGGATCCCACTCCGGCACTGGCTTGGCACGGGCTCACGGCTTCCTTTGGCAATGGCTCTGCTCCAGGATGGCATGCTGCAGAGAATGCAGGTAGATTTTGTGCTCACTCCTGGCATGCAGCTGGACAATAAAGCCTGATCCAGCCCCCCCTCAGCATATGTCCGGCTCTGGCATTGGGGCGGGGCAACTTTGGGAGCAGCCCCAGCCCTGCTCCTGCTCCCGGCTGGGCACCCAGCTGCTGGGACACAGGTGTGTCCTGATGCCACCGTCTACTCCTTTGAGAAGGGGAGGACAGAGTGCATCAGGGAGTTTGGTGTGGCTTACATGCGGCAAGGAGAAGGTGCAGCCCCAAACTGGCTTTCACTTCTAGAACCTTTTGCTATTGCGGGAGCAGCTGCTGGAGCTTTTCAACCGAGCTGCAAGAGTGAAAAGTGTGATGGCATGTCTATCTGAGAAGGAAGGTTCGGTGCCGCAGCCTGTTGTGCACAATTTATATGCTGATAAGAGAAGGGGGTGCTTTTGGAACGTTTTCCTTCCTGACACTTCTGTCTCTGTGAGCTTTAGCTGCTTGGACTCAGGGGTACCGAAGGTATGTGAAAGTGACTGGGATGCGAGAATCATGTTGCACAGGGGAACAGGGAAGGTCAGCAAATGTTTCCTGTCCTGGCACATCTCTCAGTCTGAACTGCAGCTGCAGATGCTTCACTTCCGCCAAGGACTCTGCCACCTTGAGAGAAGGATGCGCTCTATGGAGTTGAGAAAGAAAGTGCGTCTCACTAGCTTCTTTCCTCTACTTCATAGACAGCAAAGGGGCTATGAAAGGCAGCACTGCTTTTTG